>NW_022992231.1:0-137500 GCF_902827175.1 Gymnodraco acuticeps | reverse complement strand
ATGTGTCCCCGTTGTGTCAGGGAACTCACGTAGCGTCAGAAAATAAACCCTCTCTCTTTTCCTCCGTACCCAAATCTTTAAAAAAAACGGGGCTACAACGAGCGGATACAGATTTGCTGCCGATATGACGTCAAATCGGCAGCGGACCCACAGAAAGTTGCTATCAGAAACAATGCCGGACGTGTTTTGGACGTAATCTCGTCTTTGTTTACATTAGCAAGCCTGCTAACACTCAGAGCTAACCATAGACTGTATATATAAATGGACGTACAGTGTTTCCCCTAGGATGGAGTCATAGCAGCGGTGCTAAGGCACGTGGGCCCAGCATAATGTGAGCGCAGAGCACGTGGAATTTTTTTGTGTGTGCACGTGCGAAGTGCACCCCGCCAATTTGTTTCTGTGTCTGCCAGCACAAGGAAGGCTCTTGAGGCCTAGTACCTAGCCAATTTGCTGCCCTAGGCGAGATTTTATAAAGAATAAATGAAAAATCTCTACAAAAGACAAATACACTACAAAAACAGAATTTTAAAGTAAAATGCTTCAATCTGGTGCACTTTGAGCACACAATTACTAGAGACCTGGGGCCTCATTTATAACGCCTGGCGTTGGATTCACGTGGGAAGGTTGCTTACGTAGTACAAAGCAAAAAAATAGGTACAGAAATGTTCCGACATTTTCCGATTCACCAAACATTGCATTTCCATTTATAAATCACAATCGACTCGAAATGCGGTGCAGCTTTTGCGGGCTTCACGTAACGCCCATATTTGCCTATAAATAGTCAAAGAAACGCCCATTCATTCTGACTGACTTTATGAAGAAGATCGCAGGAAATGACGACAGAACAGCTAAAAAAGACATCTCACATTGTGTAAGATTTTGGTTATTTTGGGAAGGTGGCGATAAATCATATTGTTTGGTGGATGCAGTTTGAACCAGAGTAGCAGCATGGAGGTCGGATCGTCACCAAAATAAATAAATAAGTGGTCCGAAAAAGTTTAATGACAACAAACATACACATAGCCTTCCTCAGGCAGTGTGTTTGTGTTGACACCCCCTTGATGAGAAAACTGTAAGAAATGATCGGGGAATCCCTCTGGAGTGGAGTCATTACGACTGGATCTGAATTATGTTTTTGTATTTGGTGGTTTGTGTTCCAGCTTTCGTTCAGCAACTATATATCCATAATCCACCAGTTAAAGGAAATACAACTAATGTGTTGTGTTATATTAGCTGTACAATTGACCACATATGGTGTTCTTAGTTTCCATAGCTCCTGTGTTTTACGAGCGACTTATCAAGTCTTGGCAAACGGCATAAAACACGATTAAACGTGATAGTATATAAAACCATGCTCGTATCTACAACCTATAGAAATGCAAAACGGCGTCAGTTTAGACGTAATTCTGTCCGTATTTATTTATTTCTCCAAGTTACGTTTTTGTGTGCACTGAGGAGTCTCAAACAGGCGTTTGTTTAATCATTTTAAGATTGGCTTTAATCAAAGTTTGAAAATGAATTCTTCATATATGATAAATGAGGTAATATTTTATTTATAGTATTATTTCCACATATTTCTCTCCATTCTTTCTTCTGCCAACGGTGTCGCAGTTTCTCGTCTCTCCCATTGTTGTGCTTAGTGCGTACGCATGGGTTAGAGTTTGCGTGGAGGACCGCATGTTTTCCCGTCAAGTTAGGATTTTATAAATCGCAAACATTGCGTAGAAACTGGCGTACGCCATTTTTTGAGCGTATATCCCTTTATAAATGAGGCCCCTGATCTAGGGGGTACAACTCTAAAAACACCCATATGAAAAAGATCGGTTTACATTTTAATAATCAAATAAGTATATGAACATAACCAATAACCTACCATAGCCAATAACAAATAAATGTAACTTATTTTCTTATTTTACCTAGTTAACATTTATTTATGCATATTTTTGTATCTCTCCAACCTTAAACGATATTTTTGGTTTACTGTCCTATAGTATACATTGGAATGATTTCAAACCTGTTTTTATTTATCCTAATAATTATAAAGGAGTGCCTTGGAAATATGTGTTTACATAATTTGTAAACACATATTTGTTTGAGACCCACTGAGATAACTTAGACTAAAATTAACTATCTAAACACTCAGAGAGTCCTCTACCTCACTGAGCCTCTCAGTCTGACAGGAGAGCTCTCCTCCACCATGGTTGTAGAAACATCTACTTCTTATATCCGTTAGCGGTACCTGGCTGGCTGCGCTGCCACTATTTGTATATAGGGGAAACACTGACGTAGTGTCCGTGACCTCACCCATAGGATTCTGCAGAGTTGCCGAGAAGCCCTTAGTAGGCGGAGTCGGCCACTAACGTCTCGACAGTGACGTCAGAGTCTATCTCCCGCCTGATCCAAATAAGGGCAAAGAGGCGGAGCCGAGGCGGGACCTGCTGCCACCGAGCTGGAAGTAACAGAGCTAGCTCAAGCTAAGCTAACATGAAATACATGCATACCAAGCTACTGCGTGGCACTTTGGTTTTGATAAAACAGTGTAGTTCCACTATATAAAGGTTACATTCATAATCAAACGAGACAATCTGCAAGAGAATTAGAAATTCTTTGTTATTCTTAATGCTTGTCATTCACACGTTAATTAAATAAAATAAGTACCGATACATAGCAGAAAAATGGTGGCGATGTTCAGCTTAATAAGCCTTGTTCAACATAATTTATTTAGCTAATACTACAGCGGGCTGCAGGCGAACCAAGTCCGCGTTTCGCTGCATTCCTTGATCTCCAGTTATAACGCCGGACTCCGCCGCCGGGATGCTAACAGAGCCGCAGGGGACTAGCTCTGGCCACCGGGACGCCAGCTGGAGCTAGCCCCCTGCGGCTCCGTTAGCTCTGGCGGCCACCACTGGGATAATTGGGTCCCCTTTTAACATTTGCTCCCGTTTAGCATTATGGGCGTCATAGCCATAGACTATAAAAGTCTAAACTGTATATGTATGTATATATATATATATATATATATATATATATATATATATATATATATATATATATACACACACATGTATAAAGGGTTACGTCCTTAGCTGGCTAATAAGCTATATAACAAGCTAAGCTAACAAGCACACAAACACCTGCTAACGGGGTTAACATGTATAATATTATCATTTTAGACTTCTTGGAAGTTCTCTTAGTACATTCAAGCGTACAGCACGACATTTTAATTGTCTGGTATTTGTAACAACATTCCCTAAAAGGCACAATCACCACGAATACGGCTAAAGGGTCGAGTACAGTAACTACAACTAGCTAACGTTGTAGCCTAGCAGAGTGGACAAGTTGCTGTTAGCTGACAGTGAGGCACGTACCTGTCCATCAAAGTGACCACGCCCTAATTTATGCAAAAACTTTAAGACCTAATATAAATAAAAGGGTCTGTACTGTAGAGCACATGTGTATAAAAAGCAGGAAATAAAAAAAGGAACTCACCTTGTGATAAACCCACAAGAGAAAAAGCATTTGAGCTCCATACTGTTTCAGAAATAATAATTTAGAACAGGATGGCATTTTATCACAGCAGAATTTAACTTTATCTCCGGTAGAATTCTGATCAGGCATTAGCTCTGCCTCCTCTTTTTTCCCCGCGTTTCTCTAACAGGGCTGCAAAAGAGGGGTTTGAGCAGGATGAGGCATGGCTACAATGAGGGATCTGTTTGGTATTTCAAGCAAAAAACTTCACAGACATGTTTTGTATAGGTATGGCCCTACAATATATTTTTCCAATATAGCATAATAGGTCCACTTTAAATTGAGGGACAATAACCATTTTAATAATACAAATTGTTCCCCATAATGTAAGCTAGATCTTTCCCCATTTCTCTACATTTGTTTTAATCTTTTGTTAAATTGGGTTCAAATGTAGTAAAAGAAGTTTTTCCAAATCTTGACATATTTTGATTCCAAGTTATTTCATGCCTTTCGGAACCCATTTAAATGTGAATTTGTCCAACATATAAGGATGGCATGAGGCATGGCCTCAGACTTATTCCAGTTGACTGTGTATCCTGAAAGTTTAGAATATGAATCAATAGTATTCATAAGTTTGGCAAGGACGTCAGAGGGTCTGTTTATATATTTATGATTATATTTATTTAAAGCGTTTTGTATTGAAGCAGAATATTAAGTAAGATCATTCTTTTTTAATTATTTCCGATAAATATTGAATTCCTGATTTTTGAAGAATGGGGAATTTCAGAAACAGAAGATTTATTTTTATTTTGAAGGTCTGTTTCCTGATGTGCTTTGCAGCATTTATTTGTTCTTATTCCTGCATATTCCTTAAACCTTTAAGCACAATCGTATTTCAGTATACCATTCGTTGCAATGTTGAAGGAGCCTGGCATTTCAGATTGTCCTTGACAACAACTCCCTGGGTTTTTGTGCACAACACACTCAAGCCTATGAAAAATATGTATGTCGTTGTGCACAGAGATGGGGTCGTTACTAAAAAAAAGTAATATATTACATATTACATATTACTTAAAAAAAAAGTAATATATTACACTACTTCGTTACTCTCTAGATAAAGTAACTCGTTACTTTACTCGTTACTTTACTCGTTACTTTACTCGCAGGGCCGGCCCCTCCCTACAGGCAGATCACGCAGACTGCGGCGCACCTACAGTGTAAGCGCGCCTCAGTTTTGCCTCTGCGAGACTCCACTTGCACCCCCAATTACTATTGCATTAAGGAAGACATAACACAAGTCTTTCTTTTTATATGCTCTAAAATAGGCTACCAGCCTACCACAACAAGCTAACAGTCTGTGAAACGTAAATACACTAATTAATTAAACCAGTTCAAGACGCATTATTCTTATCATTCTTTATGAGCGCAGTAACGGTAAGGTATCTAATTACTTATTTATTTAGTATTCCATAACTTAGTAACAGAGATGGTCAAACTAAAGTGGTAGAGACAGAATTCCTACAATGAAGCGGGGCATTGAACTGTTCACCCGTGAGAGGGCGATCAACAAAAGAGAGCGAGCGGCCCCGTTGAGGGAGTTTACAGATGAAAAGACTCAGCCATGTTTATGCAGCACTGCACGTGGAGATGTGGTCTCGCAAATCGCGCAGATTACATAGGCCTACATGTATATAAACCTGCGGCGGAAACCCCTCTTGTCTGTCAGTGAGTGTGATTATTTTATAAAAGTAACGAAGTAACGCGTGTCGGGGCAATGTTAGTAACTGTAGTGTGATTACTGAATTATAAAAGTAACGCGTTACTTTGTAACGCGTTACACCCAACTCTGGTTGTGCAAGAGGAAATCAAGAAGCCGACTCACCTCTTTGGGGGTGTAGGAACTGGCGAGAGTCACCAGGGACCAGAACATGATGCCCATGCTCATGATGTACTTCCTGTTGTACCTGTCGCCCAGGTAACCAAACACAGGAGCCAAGAACATGTAGCTGCAGATAAAAACTGGAACAGACAACAACACTCAGAACTCATCTTAATACATATATTACACTTATAAATATATATATATATATATATATATATATATATATACAAATATAAAAATGTGTACGATTATGATTATGAATATAATAATCAATAAAGTAGAACTTGCTAGCTAACTATTATTAAATTAGCTTGCTCTAGTTTATGAATTCCTCTTTATATTTCCACATTTAGTGATTCTTGTTCTAATAGCTAATATGTATATAATAATCTAGTTCTGTTTACCAGTTTGGAGCAGGCCGGATTTCTCATCGTTAATCCCAAAAAAGTGCTCGATGTCGGGGAGAACACCTGGGGGGAGTTGGGGGTTGTGGGGGGACAAAGAGGCTTTAATTTGACTTCTCAGGAGACAGACACACAATCACCACAACTTTAAAGACGACAACAAAATATTTAGAGACGGCATCGGGATTTTACAATTTACTTGAAATTAATTCTACTTTCCTGAATGTATTCATTTATTTTTCAAACTATCATTTGGTAAAGAATAAGGGCAAGATGGCATGTGTATATTTTTTATTCAGATTATATATATATTTGAATAATAAATACATTTTTTATAAATATTTATATTTGATTTAAGCCTTTTTCTAAAGAAATGTATATTACTGCTTTAATCGAGACCAAATGATTTGTTATCCAATCTTATTTTGATAATGAAATGTTGGTCATTTTTCATATACGTTACAACTAGGGTTGGGAACCGAAACTCAGTTCCAGATGAGAACCGATAAGAAAATGCCGGGTACCGGGTACCCATACAAAATACTCAATTTCGAGACAAGGCACAGTGTAATGCCTGTTAATAGCTTGCCAAAGGCATAGCTCAGTTCAAATAAAGCACAGCTATTGTGCAATACATTTGTATTGCATGTATATTTTTTATTTGTAACAATTTCAGTTAAAGCTTAAAAGAATAAAGATATTTTTGTTTTCTAAACGTTTGACCTCTTTCTTTTACAATTTTGGAATCGAAACGGGGAATCGATAAGAAATGGAATCGATAAGAACCGGAATCGATAAGAACCGGAATCGATAAATTTCAAACGATACCCATCCCTAGTTACAACATTATCTTGTTATAGGCCTGAGCTTGTTAAATAGTAAACTGATGAAAAAACGTAATCAATAAGTAAAATTAGAACACAAACTAAAAATATTTTAAAAGCAAATAACTGAAATAAAATAAGGGAGGAATACAAATAATTGGGGATGGGACGTTATGATCCTCACTAGCTGTCTCTATTGTTTACATAAACAAACTTTTCATAATGCAATAATTATTTAATGCATATTATTCATTAAGGGATTTATCAAAGTGCCTCTAAATATATGCTTCTAATCAATATCTAATATTTATTTCTAGAAGATTATTAGGACATTACTGAAAATAACAGTTTTTCTTCCAACCCATCTTCATAAATCTTGTGATATTACATCCCTGATCAGAATCAGAATCAGGTTTTGAACCAGGTAGGTTCACACGTACGAGGAATTTGACTTGGTGCATACATAAAAGTAAAACAAGATTTAAAAACACAGAACTATTTCACGAAAACTATAATAACATTACAAAAAATATATACAAAATATAGTCAAATATAGCAGTATTTACATAGAAATAGAATGGAATAAAATATGGAATAAAATGTGTCAGTAATAAAAAAAGAAAACAGATATTGTGTACATTGTGTGCATGTTGCCTTTGGGAGGAAATGAAAGCTTGTGAGCGGTGTACCTGCCACAGTGAAACGGTCCATGTAGTTGAGCAGGTTGATGTAGCAGAGGACGAGGACGGTCAGCAGGGCTCGGACCTTCGACACGCCGCTCGCCTCCTCCTCCTCCTGCGGGCGCGGAGCCCCCCCGCCCTGCTCCTCAGGACCCTCCGCCTCGCTCTCATCGGAGAAGAACGGCACCACGTCCGACGCCTGCTCGCTCAGAGACATGGCCGCCGCTGAGGAGGGGGTCAACAGAGACGGTGAGTGGAGAGTCAAGGGACTGCCATGAAAATACACTATTAGAATATAAGAGAATTATCACAGAAGTAATGTGGAGGGATAAGAGAAAGGAATACAATTAATAAGGGCAAAGCAATAAGAATAAGTTAAATGAAAAGGATCAAACAAAAATATTTAACTTTTTTTTTTTTTTTAAATCATTATAAAAGAAATATCTAAAGAAAATCCAATAATAAATAACCATCCAATTCAAAATATATTTTCAAATTAATTGAGAAATACATCAATAAATAAACGCCAATATAAATGAAGATGCTTAGAATTATTATTTTATACGGTGTTATGGTTTATTAAATATTGTATTTGTTCCTTTTTATAATTATTTTAAATGTGGTTATTTATATTTACATTTCTCTTTATATTCCTACATTCATTGAAACTTTTTTTGTTTACAGATGTGTCCTTCTTTTTGGCACTGTACAAAGTGTCAGGAGTGGACAGATAGAAATGAATTTGAAAGTGAAACATAAAACTTCCGGCGCAAACTGAAAACTCATCTCTTTCGACTCCACTTCGAGCGTTAGAACGATTAACGAAGCACTTTTATACCAATAAAGGACTGGATTACCTAAAGCCAGTGGAGTAGCACTTGAAATGTTTGGCTCTATGAAACCTGATGTACTTATATGATTCTGTTTTCTTCAAGGTTGTGTCTTCCTGGTCGAATGTACTTATTGTAAGTCGCTTTGGACAAAAGCGTCAGCTAAATGCAATGTAATGTAATAATGTAATGTAATGTAAAAAACAATGAATCGTTCTGTGTCATGTGTTTGCCGTGAATGAGTGGTGCAAACAAACGGTGGCAGCAGCTGCACCGGAGAATCAGGTCTACTGATCATGTGGGACTGAAGTGACACTAAACACTCACATGAACAACATCTCCCTCTTCTCCGTAGGAAGGGTTGGTGTTCTGGTGCTTCACAACAGTGAATCAAAGTACATTTGTTGCGTTGAACATTTTACAAATATTGCATTTGTCATTTATGGAGGTCAGGAGAGGCCAACATAAACAATAAATGAATAAACATTACATTGCATTTAGCTGACGCTTTTATCCAAAGCGACTTACAATAAGTACATTCGACCAGGAAGACACAACCTTGAAGAAAACAGAATCATGTACATCAGGTTTCATAGAGCCAAACATTTCAAGTGCTACTCAACTGGCTTTAGATAAGCCAGTCCTTTATTAGTATAAAAGTGCTTTGTTAATAGTTCTATCGCTCGAAGTGGAGTCGAAAGAGATGAGTTTTCATTCTACTCAGAGTACCTTAAAAGGCAACTTCACTGCCTGCAGAAAAAATGTCTTGTGCTGGACAGAAGTGAAGAAGAGGAAGAAGTGACCAGAGAAAGTCATGTAATCACTAAACACAATGGCCAGGAGCTCATGACAAAGAAGGCTTCTCAATTATCTAATTCCCCTCTTCGACTCCTATCCTCGTGTCTTAGTCCCGCCCACAGAAGATGCGAGCGGAGGAGTCGAACCGAGGAAAGAGGAGGGGAAGCAGCAGGCGGTTAGAGAAATGAGAACTCCTCTCCTCTGAGCGGTCATTTTAAAGAGACGTCTGATGGACAGATGTGTTCATGACGACTTATATATTTACTTTTAATTCATTCACAGTGCGGTATAATGAGACAATAACAGGCTACAGATGCAGACATATACACACACATATGTATATAAATATATATACAATTTCAGAATCAAACAAGTATGAGAGTACTCTCATAACACAATCAGAGATATATTGCTCCATTCGAAAGCGCATTTCATTGATCATAGGGTTATCAGTTTCAGGACATGATCAGATCATTCATCTCAGTAATCCACACAATTTATGGTCGGCTGTTCCTATAACTGGCATTTTAACTTCTTTAGAGACTCACGCGCTGTGTGCGCACGATTAAATAATAAGCCACTGCTAAATATAGGCTACCAAGAGTTAACCTACTTGTTGGACACCACTCCAGAAATGTTTAGGTACTCTGCGTTGCATACAACGTTACTTTTAGAGTGGTGATGAAATGTCTTGGGACGTTTAAAAGGTGTGTAATGCAAAACTCGACACGTCTTTAAGATGATTCTGAAACAGTCCAGACTCAATTCAGAATTCTGCCTGTTTTATGTTCCTCGGTTTGCAACGAACTAAACGTTATATAAAACAAGTAAAACAATTAAAAGGTGATATTTAAATTAAATGATGCATTCGGCCAACGAAACAGATGGTTTCACCAACGCTTCTTTATAACCTATGAATATTTTCTACAACGCTCAATATGAAAAACAGTTCACCGAGAAAACGATACATCTCCTTCATAACAGTTGAAAACACGTCGCTAAAATAGTATCATGAAAACGTAACAATGACACTATATTGATTGCGTGTAAATGATGCAGGACGGGATGCTTACAATAAATACATTATCCTTAGTAATGTTTTAACAAAAATAAAAAGCAGACAATAAAGCGAGGCTAAATTCGCAATATTTTGAATGGAGTCTGGCATGAGATGTCTCGCCAAGCCAAGTACAAGATAAAGGTACGTAGCGAAGTTTATCAAACCTTAAGTCTTATCCATCTTTATGAGGAAACTCATGTGTGTAATACTTGTTGTTCATTTGATGCAGATAATACGCAGCTAACTGTGGTCCAGTGACTGTTCACAGTGAGCGTGTTAGCCCGTTGTTGGTGTTGTTTACCTGGGAAGATGAGTAAGGGCTCTCGCTTCCTTCTTCTCGCTGCCGCCGCTTCAAATGTCGTCTTCGTCACACCGAGCTGTGAATTTTATTCAAACTCCATTTTGTTGCTTTAATAAAAAATGCTACTTCCTAAGAACAATCTTTACCAGGAAGCGATTTAAAATATAAAATCTTAACTGCAGGAGACTTCAGAAATGACAATTGTGCACCGCGGCCATGTTGGCTCTGACCAAACTTCCGCTTCGCAACTCACATGACTCTGTGAAGTCATTGACACGTGACAATAATAATGAAATGATTAATCTAATCAGTTTGATGAAAACAGTTATTTACATCATAATTGTGTCGTGTATTCATTTCAGGCTTTATTATTGATTACGTGGTGGGGAATTTGTATTATTTGATGAGTATATCTTTATTGCACAAGCATATTTATTTATTGCATGTGTCTGTTCTTTAATTACATAGCACACATTTAAATCCTAATAGGTATATATATTTTACTTTAAAATGCAAATTAATTTATTTCATAGCCTTATTTATTTTACAGGAAGATTTATAAATTCTTAGTCATTACGTATATTTATTTATTTCATAGCCATATTTGTTGTATAGTCATGTTTATTTATTTCATAGCCATATTTAAATATCATCTGCATATTAATTTATTTTGTAGCCATTAGTATTTATGAGTTTGAATTTCTATCCATATTTACCTAGGATAGATCATAGGCATATTTATTATTTCAGTGACATATTGATCTATTTTATGGACATAATTATTTAATATACATATTTTATTTATTCAAAGCCAATTATTTTAATGTCATAGAGATAGTTATTCATTTCATACATATTTATTTCATAAGCTTAGTTATTTAATTCATAGCCATATTTATTTTCTTTTATATATTCTAGCCATATTTATATGTCTATGAATTTATTATGTATTAATTATACGGCAATTCATAGTTTCTGGAAAAAAATAAAAAATGACATTAGCTGCCATTGTAACAATAAAAATAAAGACATTTTAAATGAATGGATGAAAAAAAGACATTTTGATAGTAAACAACATTTTGAATGTAGGACTTTTACTTTACAAAATTTTAACAATGTGGTTCTGTTTATTTTGTAACACTATATAAATATACTTCTTCCACTATGACTTCAGTAACTTCTAATCATTTTATTATTTCCAGTAACAGTAACAAATTAACAAGTATTATTGTACAGTCACAAAAACATTACAAGTATACAATTGTACAATGAGGGCTTATTTACTCTGTATTTAAAAAAAAGTGTTATCATATAACCCCTATTATAACCCTATTAACTCTGTATTTAACATCTACAGATAAAGTGACTTTTACAGATAATGTAACTGCACTACCTAACCAGTAGATTTCCATTGTTGTTCAAATTATTGTTGAAGCCTAAAAAGCCATTTCCAGAAATAAAAAGTTAACGTTAGGCTAAACGGTCACATTCCTTTTTGACACCACACAAAGCTAAATGCGGCTAATATTTGCTGTGATGGCGTTTAGTAGTCTCATTTAGCTACTTGTTAGCAACAGCTGCTTTTAAGACATTTAGAAGCTTGAAAAGTGGGGTAATAAAACCTTAAATCTCTTAAGCTTGTGTTAACATTCCAAAAAAAACGTTGAATGAGACGAGTAGGAAGAGCTAAAATGAAATTAAAAACGAATTTCAGGGGTGTAGGACTCATCCCTGCAGCACGCTATGGTTAATGTAAAATTAATTGATCTAGGTCCAAACTTCGATGATGTCACCGTCCTCCATGTCGAGGTGTGCCGGAGTCTGCCTGTCCGTCACTTTGCAGCCATCAAAGTGGAAGCGTACCTTACGCTTGGCGGGGGCAGACATCTTGGACATGTACTGGGAGAAGATGGAGCCCAGCGGAGCATCCTGAAAAACACACACATTATTATTATCATTGTAATAATTATTAATATAATAATCTTTGTTGGAAAGTTAATAAATACATATACTCCAGTTCTTACTTCCCCTACCAGCAGCTAAAACCATATTAAAAACAGCTAAATCAAAAAAGGGACTACAATTCCCATCATGCCTATCAAGAGAAATAACTTTGGGCAACCTGTGTGGTAGTACAGTGAGCACATTTTATAACAAATAAACCTTGTTTATAAAATATATATTGTTTATTTTACTTTGTTCTAAAATAGAGAACATTTTACAAAATCACATTCCAGCCTGGGAAAAATAAAGAACTCTGTTGTAAATTATGTTCCAAGTTCACATTGAAGGTACTTGAGAATTGTTATTTTATGCTACGTTATACTTTTACTAAACTAGAATCTTGGTGGCAAATGTTGTACTTTTTACTCAATTACATTTATTTGAAAGCTTAAGTTACTGGATACTTTGCAGATTAGGATCATATTACAAAATCTATATCAACTAATGCATTATGATATTATCATAGGGTAAGCTACGCAGTAGTATATCAAATAATGTAATAAACCCCACATTTACCAGATGTAAAACTGAAGTGATGAACACAATAAGGCATCTATGTTTATAATTTAATAATAACATATATATCATTCTTCATGTCGGTACTTCATGTGTTCGGTTCTTCAAGTATATTTAGATGTGTTAACACATTTGTACTTTTACGTAAGGTAGGTTTTAATGCAGGCTTTAACATGAGTATATTTGCATTGTTGTATTGCTATTTTTAACTTAAAGGTCTCCTATTTTGCTATTTTTAGGCATATATTATAGGTTTCAGATATATAAAAAACATGTCTGTTTGCTCAAAATACCAAACAGATCATGCATTTTAGACATCCCTCATATCCCTCTATTTCAGCCCTGTTAGAGAAGTGCTGATTCTGGGTCAGTAGCTGCTGGCCCCGCCCCCTTTGGAGCACGCAGGCACACTGTGAGGTCTGTGACGAGCTGTCTGATCTGCTCAGATGCAGCTAAATGCTACCGTGATTAAACACCATATCAAGGATTATTTCTGAAACAGTATGGAGCTCAAATGCTTTTTCTCTTGCGGGTTTACCACAAGGTGAGTTCCTTTTTATTTCCTGCTTTTTTACACCAACTCTCTCCCGTACAGGTTAGCTCAGAGCATTAGCGATGCTTGCTAATGTAAACAAAGACCATATTACTTCCAAAACACGTTGTGCATTGTTTCTGATAGCAACTTTCTGATAGGGCTGTGGGTGTAAAGCCAGCCCACATTTCTGATATTACGTCATATCGGCAGCAAATCTGGATCAACTCCGTTGTAGCCCCGTTTTTAGAGATTTGGGTACGGAGGAGAGAGAGAGGGTTTGTGAGTTCCCTTACACACCGGGGACACATATTTATGTATAAAATACATTAAAAAGTGCATTTTGCATGATAGGAGCTTTAAGTTTAAGAGTACTTCTTCCAACATTGATAATAATGTGCTGCTGCTGGAACAATAAGAAAGCTGGTGCTAGAAAGAAGAAGAAGAGGAGGCAGAAGAAGAAGAGGAGGAGCAGAAGCTGTACGCACTCTGTGCAGAGAGAACTCCTGAGAGGAGTCTCTGTCTTTGCTCTGCAGCCTCACAGTCAGGCTGCTGCTGCTCTCTGTGGCGCTGCTATCTTCTGCTGCCATCACCACACACTCTGCACGGCACACATGAGAGAGAGTTAGTGAACAGTTCTAAAATGTAATAATGTGCTGCCATGTGCAACTTAAAACATTGTGCGATGCATGTGTGTAAATCTTTTTTTGTTATGTGACCAACTAGTTGCCCTAACTGAAGAACATATATACAGATACAAATTATGTAAACGATAATACAAAAAGAAAGAGAAAAAAGGTAGGGAGTCCCTTGCCCACGCCTTAATAAATATAGTATTTGGGAGTTTCCATCGTGTTACACATTGTTTTTGGGCTGTAGTCAAATGAGCGAAGACTCGCCTTTTCTGATGGTTTAGTAGGTTAAGAGAGGAATCATCATTCAACAATACAATATTTGGGAGCTCCAATAATCTCAGATACAATGTCAATCACTTGTTTCCAGAACTTTCTAACTGCAGTGCATTAATAAAACATGTTCCAATACTCCTTTGGTAACACAGAAGGCATATGGGGCTTGGAATCATCCTTAGTTGACAGCATTTCCTGGTTCACAGGTAATATCTGTGTATCTTACTGTATCAATTGGTGATGTGGATATGTGAAGTTATTCCATACTCTCTTCCAATCAATAGCCTGTGTGTAGTTTTTTCGATATGCGGACCATACTGCGGAGATGCCAATATATCCGGTTGAACTTTCCTGCAGCTTTTTATATATATTATATATATATTATAAGGACATTTGTGTTTTGTAGATTATTTATTTGTTGTAATTGCAAGATGTTTCTTTAACCCCTAAATAGGTAGGAAATAATTAAAGAAGGAAATTGGAAGCCACTTCTCAGGAGGAGCAGAGTGTTCACTAATGTGAGCCCTGCTTCTGCTTTTCTCTGTTATATTGGTGCCCTAAAGTTTAAACCACCACTAGTAGCACTAGTCAACGATAATGATTTGGTACCCTCTAGTGGTTTACAATTTGTGTTGCTGAAAGTCTCAGAAACACAAAATAATCTGGACCGAGAATTGTTTGTTTGACTTCTGTTATGTATGGAGTCACAGGAGTGGCTTATCGAAGAATAATAAGGTTAAAGAAAAAGAAAACTATGAAGAAAATGAAACAGATAAAAAAAAATAGGGAAAAATACAACTAAATTAATACATCTAATTATTTCATTATTTAATTTCAAGTTTTAATATGAATATATGATCCTTTAACTAACTTTTTTTATTTAATGTTTGCTTATCAATTTTGCTACTAAAGAAATAATTAATGTGTGATGTCATGTGACCCACCGATGATGTCAGCGATGCCGAGGCCGAGTTCGCCGACGGTGGAGTTCGCTGGGAGCTCCTCTTCCTTTCTCAGCAGCATGAGGCGAGGGGGAGGGGCATCTAGGATGACGGATAGCCGAGTCAGTACGTCACTTAAAGGCGTCGACTTAAAACAAAAACAAACCCTGTGTTAAACAATGTAACGGTTGACATCTTAACATACTGCTGCTTATATCATACTATCAGAACTGTAATTTCGTAACAGCTGCTCCATCTTGGAACTTGATAAAAATAAAATGAAATAATAAAAAATGTATAGAAAAATAACAAGTAGGAAAAAAAGTATAAAGCTTACAGTTCAAAAATAAATAAAATAGGGAAAATAAGCATACGTACCGACAGCACGGGGATCTTGTGTACGTGTGTCATGCAGCGGATCTTGAGCGGGATTTCCCGTAACGACTCGCTGTACGGAGAATTCTGAGGGCCAGGATTCGGGTTTATGCAGATGATATCATCGTCTTCCTCGATGAAATGCCGTCTTCTGCATTCAGGGGACTCTAAAGTGTTGGCCGCCCTCAGCTTTATGTCGATCTTACTGACGACCAAAAACACACAAGGTTTTATTTATTTTGTGCAAACCACTTTGAGTTACATGAATTGTGCTATATTTATTATAGATGTCACAATTCAATTTTAAAGCAAGATCTGCAATTCCCCTGGTTATATGGATCCCTCCCCACCACCTTCCTGAAAAAGTCCCAACCTAAAAGTCCCGCTTACAAAACCTTCTCTCTGTGCTACTTATGAAGATTTTTTTCATAGATATATGCAGAATTTATGAGATAAAAAATGTTGATGTCCCAAGTCATTTCTGAACCTTCATAAACTAGATAAAGCAAGGTTGCATAGCAAGGTACATAAATCAGACACAATTCTGAATTGAGATGGGTGACTAGAGATATCAGCTGAAGAGCTACGTATTGGGTAGCACAGGATCCGGACTCACTTGATCATGTTCTTGGCATGTCTGGACTGAAGCACCTCCGGACTCCCTGGAGGAGATGGGGAGCTAAAGGTGGCCCTGGAATAAAAAAGGTAAGGTAGGGAAGGTTAAGCGTCTTTGAGTTTTTAGAAAAGCGCCATATAAGTGTCATGTATCATTATTATTATTAAGAGAACATGTACATTTTATCTTAAAAGCTTTTAGTCTTATTAAAGTAGAAGCCACAAATGACACATATAAATGCAGATTTATTGATTTTAGTATGAGCCATTTACAGGGTTCATACACTTTTTCACCAATGATTTTCAATGACTTTTCCATGACTTCTCAATGACCTTTACCTAATTTTCCATGACCAAAAAAAAAATTGCCACTGAAAATGGTTTATTTTAACATGGAACAGGAAAATAAGGTCTGCATATGAAACATGTTGTGCCTATCTAAAACAAATCAAATAGTAGGCTTACTAGCTTCTACACACTAAAGCAACTGTAGTCAGGGAGGCAAACTCATCAGGTATGAAAAAGGTGACAAGGATCCGAGCCCCCGACCCCACGGAATATCGGTTTAGGAATAACAGAAGATTTTAGCAATCAGAACAACTAAAGCAGCAGGTAATAATAACAGCAACGCCAAAGAGTCACATCTAATAGAAATATATAAAAGCATTTATTTTAATTGTGTAGCAGTCAGTTTATAATTTTGGCAGCACTGTTGAGCATTTTGAAAATGTATTTTCATGCCTCTGTTCAAGGCTTAGTCTTTCTATCTTTATAGCCACTGGCGTAAAGTAACTAAGTTCATAAACTCAACAAGTACTATACTTGGGTACAATTTTGAGATACTTGTACTTTATTAAGTATTTCAATGTGTTGCTACTTTGTTCTTCTTCTCCTCTACAATTCAGAGGTACATGGTGTACTTTTACTCCACTACATGTATTTAATACCTTTAGTTACTTCACAGATCTGGATGAATGATGTGAAATATAATCAAGTGTTGAATCAGACTTTAGTTCCACCTGGAGTAAATTCCCAAGCTACCCTGCAGTATACAAAGTCATTCAAACTAGCTGCACCTTTACCAGCTTTGAGAACACTTTAATGATCAATCATTATAAAACATATCATATATATTATTCTGAAATGGACCAATCTGCACAACGACTACTTTTACTGTCGCTACTTTCACTATATTTTGATGAGAATACTTTTCTACCTTTACTCGAGGAACATTTTGAATGCAGGACTTTTACTGTAACAGAGTATTCCTACACTCTGGTACTTCAACTTTTACTCAAGTACAAGATCTGAGTACTTCTACTTTTACTCAAGAACAAGACCTGAGTACTTGTACTTTTATTAAGTACAAGATCTGAGTACTTCTACTAAAGTACAAGATCTGAGTACTTCTACTTTTACTCTAGTACAAGATCTATACTTATACCACCTCTGTTTATATCCTATTAAAAAAACTATTAGAAAACAAAGGCTAAAGCTAACGTTAGCAGATAGTGACCAGAGAGGTTTCTCAATACTCAAATTTTCCCTCCTCGACTCCTCGGTCCTCCGGTAGTGACCCGGAAATGAATTTCAGCGCGCCATGTTGAAGGACATCTAATTTCTCTAAATGCACACCGAGGACCGAGCATCGAGCGTCGAGGAGGCTCTCTGGAGGAGCTCTAACCGAGGATACACTGATGGTTCCTCCACGGCTCCTCCGCGGATGCATTTCCGGGAACGGTGGAGGCGTGACGCACGGCCGGACTTATCTCAGCCAATGACAGCTCTGCATGCATCCCTTGGATATTATATTAGTAACTGCTTTCATCGCAACGCGATGTTTACAGTGAGAACAGCTGTAAGGTCCGTGCAGCAAGCAGAGCAGTGTGTAAAATATATATCACTCAGTATAACAGGCCTACATTACTCTCTGTATGTGTATGCTGTAGTTTAGTAGATATCTACAAACAAAGAGTCGATATTTTTCTAAGACCATTTAGTGCTTCACATAATAAAATACACAACGTTTATAGCCTGATTATGCTTTAGGAGCAGTAGGTGTGTGTGGTACAGTGTGTAGGTGTGTGTTGTACAGTGCGTAGATGCGGCGGACAGACGGGTCTCAGTTGGGTTGGTGTCCTATGCCCTATGCTTACTTTTAATACTTGTACAACTTTTGGCCCGTAATTTCAATTCCCCATTTCAGCGACCAGAGAGAGAGGGGGGGGGGGGGATATATCCAGTCTCTGATTGTGTTACGTTATTATGAGAGTGCTCTCATACTTGTTTGATTCTGAAATTGTATATATTTATATAAATATATGTGTGTGTATATGTCCGCATCTGTAGCCTGTTATTGTCTCATTATACCGCACTGTGAATGAATCAAAGTAAATATATAAGTGGTCATGAACACATCTGTCCCTCAGACAGAGGGCTGCTGTGCCTCCTGTCATCATTAATGGACGTCTCTTTAAAATGACCGCTCAGAGGAGAGGAGTTCTCATTTCTCTAACCGCCTGCTGCTTCCACTCCTCTCTCCTCGGTTCCCCTCCTCAGTCCTCCGCTCGCATCTCCTGTGGGCGGGACCAAGTCTCGAGGAGGGGAGTCGAGGATAGGAGTCGAGGAGGGGAAATTTGAGTATTGAGAAACCTCTAATGTATGCTAGCTAGCTAGCTAGCTCAAAGAGTCCTTAAATAATATTGCGACAGAATCACGCTCTGCCGCTCTGCTCTGAACACCTGAACGGCCCGTTCTAACAGCTGTTCACCAGCGGTGCAGTCTGTGCCACAGTGACTCCGCACAGAACGAACGCACCGTAGATAATGTAGCTGACCCTCATCCCGGAGCAGCAGAGTACAGCCGGCCCGACAGGCAGGAAGAAGACTCGAGCACACAGCTCGCGCTTCATATATTAAAAAATAACACCATGCGCGTCATGATGGCACATAACAGCTCGCGACCGCAGATTATTTCGGCGAATAGATCAAATGTAAATTATATTTGACGCAACTTTAGTTACATTTCCATGACTTTTCCAAAACTTTGGGAAAAATATTGTTTTCCATAACTTTTCCGGGGCCTGGAATTTGCATTTTGAATTTCCATGACTTTTCCAGGTTTTCAATGACTGTACGAACCCTGCATTTATGTTTATGTTTATAAACTTTATATATAATATATATTTAATATATCGTGCAGTGTTATTTTGGGCAATTGGGCCTGAGTGACAGGAAAGGGAGCGCATTAATAAATCAAATCAGGTTTTATTCATATAGCACATTTTAAAAACGATTTTTGGTCGAGCAATAAATAACACATTACTACAATCGCAAACAGAAGACAATAAATTACAACAGAAATATAAAAAACACAGGGAAATGTCAGGAGTTGTGCTCCGCTCTGACTAGAAGGCCAGGGAGAAGAAGTGAGTTTTTAGTGTTGATTAAAAAAAACCCAGGGTCTGGGCCGACCTCACATGGAGGGGCAGAGTGTTCCAGAGCCTAGGGCCAGCTGCTGCGAAGGCTCTGTGACCTCAGGTTTTTAGCCTGGTCTTGGGCACTATCAACAGCAGCTGATCAGCCGACCTTAATGCTCTGGCTGGGGTGTAGCGATGGAGGAGTTCTGCTGTATAGGCTAATAGAAAGATTCAACATCAAACTAGTTTAACTACTTACGGTTGTGTATTCTTCAGAAGCACTTCTGTTTCGTCTTCCTCGGAGTCAATGTAGGAGACGGCGGTTGTTCTGCTGATCGCAGGGGAAAACTGAAACCATAAACTGTCGTCTGCCCCGTCGTCTGCCCCGTCGTCTGCCCAGAGACGAAGACAGTCACATTTACAGATTAACACCAGATTAACACCAGATTAACACATTCCAGACACTGGGTTTAAGTCTTGTTCAAATATTTACCTGAGATTTGCTTTTGAGTGAAACTAGCTGCTGTTGGCTTCAGCTGCAAACCGTTGCTTACCTGATTAAAAAGACAAACTCAGGTAATTAAAAACATAATTATAAAGTTTTAAAAAGGGAAACAACTAAGAATTTCCAAGATTAAAGTCAAGGTATCTTTGGGATTATTATTAAGGTAAGTATATTTATATAGCAAATGTTCAGACATAAGGGCAATTCATAGTGCTTTAGATCAAAACTAACACACAATAGTTAAGAGAGAAACAAAACAAACAATAAATAAACACAATGGAATAACAGATTCAAAAAGACCATTCATAAAAGAGTTACAGGGTAGTTTAAAATCAACATTGTAAACAGTGGCGGCGCCAGACTATTTGTGTTGGGTAATCTATGGTAGGGCTAACCCATACAGTGGTGGGGCTCAAATCAGTATTTGTAATGTAATTACATACACGCTATATCGCACCCCTTGACAGTGAAACGCCAAGCGTGAGGCTTTTATTAGCTTTTATTAGTCTCCTTTTATCAGCTAAATTACATCGAGAGCAACAGGTGTGAGTTAAACAATACAATAGCCTATTCTGCTAATTCCACGTTGTTACAACATACGCAGCGGCAGAAACAAGAAAAGTTGGCATATAGAATTGACACGGAGAGAGAGAGGGAGAGAGAGAGAGATAGGGAGAGTGAGGGAGAGAGACAGAGAGAGAGACACAGACACAGCACACAACAGGTGGCCTGTGTTTCTATTGTCATACAAAACACTTTTTCAAATGACCCATTATTACAAAATATATTCAAAACTCACTATTCACTCTTCAGGTGGGTCGTGTGACTCTGGCACCTGTTCGACTTGTACCTCAATGCGAGGGCGTTTAAGAACAAATCTATCCATCCGAAATATACAAATAATCCTAGAAGTTCTGCTGTCTGTCTGCAATTTACTCGGCGCGAGTTTGGGGACTTTTCACTGTGAACGTGACGTATCAGTAATGCATGACGCAGCAGACCCAACGTTTCGTTGCTCTGATTGGTTGTAGGTCTATTCAAATTGCATTCGGAGGCATTTTGATCTGACCGCGGCTGCGCTGATATTATAACGCGAGAGAATTTTCACACCTTTAGTGTATAAAACTCCCCCACTACTTAGACTATTCCGTGCACCCCTCTAGCATAAGCCCGAATGGTCTCAACCATATTGCGTCAGTAACGTGCACTTGTTGTTACAGCAGGATCAGTTTGTGTGTTGTGGACACGACCGGTAGATTTTCGCAATCCGTGTACTTTAACATACTTTTTCATGGTCGGGCTAAGGTAGGGCTAAGCCATTTCTTGGTATGGCTGTAGCCTACCCCAGCCATACCGTGGCGCCGCCACTGATTGTAAATATGGATGATGCTGCAAGAAGTGTAAGGATAAAACAAAGTTAAATTACTTCTGGGTAAGCAGCAGTACAAATAAATATTTGTAACCTCGACTTAAAATAACTCGGGGTTGGTGAGGACCTCAGGCTTTCTGGGAGAACTCAGACTTCTTGTAAGATTGTACATTTAAGAAATGTTTGCAATTTTCTTTTCTGTTAACAAAACCTCATCAATTCATCAACTCCAGCACACCAATTTGTGCGCTTATTGTGAAATGTATCACTTAAGTCAGAGAAAATGTAAATGTTATTCCTGTAAATGTCTAACTTCTTTGTGTAAATGTACTGCTTTAACAGCAGACTGCTTGAACATGCTTGAACATTCAACCTTTTCTCTCTTAAATAAGTGAGATTTCTGTCCTAACTTTACCACTTAAATATCAGAGAATATTGGATTTTTCCATCTTTAGTTTAAACATTTAATTTCAAAGTATATTTGACATAAATGTGTGATTTGTTTCTCTTGTTGGTTGGCCTTTTATTTCTAATCTATAATGGCTTGTATACCGAATGGCCCACCAGCTGCTGTGTACCTGGTTGGTGTAAACGGGGACCGAGATTATGGCTGAAGGGTCGAGGATGCGTCTGCGTTTGGGCTGAGGATTCACAGCCTCCTGCTCCTCGTCAGACACCTAAAAATCAGACAGACGGAGACAATAGGAAAAAGGGAAATATCCAGTGAGCGACAGTTATCTGGGCGAAAATGCCTTGCTGATGCCAGAGGTCAGAGGAGAATGGCCAGACTGGTCCAAGATGATAGAAAGGCAACATATACTCAAATAACCACTCGTTGAAACAAAGGTATGCAGAAGACCCTCTCTGAACCACAACACGTGGAACCTTGAAGCAGAGGGGCTACAGCAGCAGAAGACTAGGTTCTACTCCTGTCAGCTAGGAACAGGAAACTGAGGCTACAATTCACACAGGCTCACCAACATTGCACAATAGAAGATTGGAGAAATGTTGCCTGGTCTGATGGGTCTCGTATTCTGCTGCGACATTCGGACGGTAGTGTCTGAATTTCACGTGAACAACATGAGAGCATGGATCCATCCTGCCTTGTATCAACGGTTCAGGCTGGTGGTGGTGGTGTAACGGCCCGTCCACATTACAGCTTCGACAGCTTCAAAAACGGTTTCCAACACGTCTGCCCATTCACTTTGAATGGGGTGACGTCACTTTTCGCCGAACTGCATTGTGGGAAGCAGAGCGGAGCTTTCTTGGCGTTTCAGGCTGCAAAAGTTGAGCAATGTTCAACTTTTGAAGCTTCTGAAGCTTTCGGTGGAAGCGTCAGCCAATCAAATCATATGCCAGTACAAGCTCTAGCCAATCAAACCGCTGCTTGTGTGTCAGGGGCGGGAGATTCATGTGATTGGTTGTTGGTCGAGCTTCAGACACGCCCAGCTCCAAGCTTTTTTTGAAGCTGTAGTGTGGACGGGCCGTAATGGTGAGGGGGATATTTTCTTGGCATACTTTGGGCCCCTTGGTACCAATTGAGCAACGTTTAAACGCCCACAGCCTACCTGAGTATTGTTGCTGACCATGCCCATCCCTTTATAACCACATGGTACTCTTCTTCTGATGGCTACTTCGAGCAGGATAACGTGCCATGCCACACAAAGCTCAAATCATCTCCAACTGGTTTCTTGAACATGACAATGAGTTCACTTTACCCAAATGGCCTCCACGGTAGGGCTGAACGATTCATCGATTTTAAATGTTTAAGTTTAGTTCTTTCACTCGTAGCTTGGGCTGCGGGGGTGCTAGAGACAGGAGCACGTTGATATGACCTTCCTAGCCGCATTTTACAATAAACTTAAAAACAAATATCGCAAATCGAATGCAATCGCAATATCTGTCAGAAAAATCGCAATTAGATTATTTCCCCAAATCGTGCACCCCTACTCCACAGTCACCAGATCTAAATCCTGTAGATCACCTTTTGGATGTGGTGGAAAGACTCTGTACATCATTGTCAGCCTTCTTACAGTGCAGATGCGTTTCTGCTTGCTCTTGCCTCTGCTTACTTTTTTATGCTGTTTTTCTATTTTTCTTTTTCTGAAAACTGCGAGCAGCGGCTCCTGGACATTAACTTATCACTGGGACAGTTATTCTTCGTAAATAGACGGAGGGTTTCAGCCATATTTCAATATTTTTACGACGACCTCAGTCTTACAGTAGCGTGGCCTAGCAACAGCTAAAGCCTGGTACTGCATGCTATTTTGCTTAAGCTAGTTAGCAGCAAAATGCCTCCGTTCTATACAGATGACTTCCACAAACTTCTACAGAAGATGGCCGTGTTGGAAATGAAAATTCAACGGTTGGAAGTTAACGTGGAAGTGAATGGAATGACACCACTTTACCAGTGTTGCAAAAAGAATGGACAAAGGCATGCTAACTCAAAGCTAATTAGCAGCTACAAGGATTCCAAGGAACAGGAGGGCTGTGTACTGGGTAATAAATAAATAAAGTGGTAGTCCTCCCTCGAACTCTCTGGGTGCAAGGCCGAAGAGTAAATCATTTCCATGGAATTTGGGAGGACGAACAACAGGCAGAGCCCAGCGCTCTGAAATCTGTGATGCGACCGGCTGGCCGAGTTCCCGTTAGCCGGTAATTACCAGACTATGACCGGTAAAATACGCTGAAGCTATCAAATCTAAATCTCTCCGGTAGAGGCGCGGGAAGGTATTTTCAGTGGCGGTGCTGAGGTGCTGGACTCCAGTGAACACTATGCACTATAGAGCACGCACAAAAGCACTCTCCACACGCAAACACACAGTACACCCGCGACTGTTACAATGAAGGCTCGATAATCAGCTCACGGCATATAGGCAGGGGTAAAGTGCTATTTTTTACGAGTGGGGAGCGGACCTCACCTCCTCCTCCGGGGGGATGCTCCCCTGGGAAGATTTTTTTTAAATATTGAAGTTAAAAGCATCAATCTGGTGCACTTTGAGACATGGGCGTAGGAAGCATCCTGAATGTGGGGGGGATATTTTTAACGGGGGGTGTAGATAGATTTCCTGTATTCTGGTGCATTTTAACAGGTGGTTTGATACTTTGATGTGGCTATACTAGCATGAGGAAAATGATGGGTACATTTTGTAATTTCATCCAGTAGTAAAGAAAGGAAACATATTTGATTATTAATTCAGAGCCGTCTTTGAATTAATAAAAAGCAGTTTAAATGCCCATTTTTTTTGTACATTTATATACAACAATAAATATTTGTGAGTGCATTGAGAGATATTGTTGTGAAGAGTCATTTATATATAAATCGCAAAATACATTTGTGAGTCCTTCTGTGAGCATTTATTAATATTGAGACTGATCTGACTCCATACGGATGTTAAGTTCACCTAGGAATGGTATCGACTTAAATGTTCAAATGAATGTTGCTCTTCTGTCTATATTGGTCATATGATGCCCCTTGACTGAAATGCTTCCTGTTCAATATCCCCATTGATTTCCTTAACATTCTGGGATGAGAGTCCACATCACAATTTACTCTAAACTGTCATTTCCCTTTCATCACTCACCTCAGCAACGAACCTCTCTCCACTGTCCCTGTGTTCTGCCTCTGACTCATCGTGAAGTGATCATTATTTATTGAGCAGTATACTCTTTTACATTGAACCATAACAAGTCATACTGAATGTAAATACAACTGACTCTAAAGTAAGTCCCAGTCTGTGACATTGGACATTTTGAAGACTCAAAGTCCCAAGCAGTAGGTAGAATATTAGCTAGTCTATGTAATGTGCGGAGAAAATAAACAGTTGACTGGATACTGGGATGGAAATGGCCTATCAGCACTCAGTAAAACATAAACACACACAAAAAGCTTCTGAATTATAAGAAGTATAATTAAAACATAATGCAAATTACCATTTTGAGAGAGAGTACCGAAGTTAAAGAAGAAAATAATCTCTTATTGAACTGAGGCTCCAGTAAAACACACTGACTGCGGCTCTACATGGACATCAGTAAGCAGTTTATGAGTATTACCCCGGTTATGATCATATTGGGGATATGGTGTTTCCATGAGCACAGAGTGCACCTGCCCATTGCCTGGTCAAGTTAGATGCTGCGTATCACAGCGCATTGAGATTTGTGACAAACTGTAAAGCATTAACCCATCACTGTACCCTGTATGCAATGGCTGGTTTGCCTTCGCTAACTGTACGGAGGCTCAGTCACTGGTACATTTTTATATACAAAGCCATGTTAGGGAAACTTCCATCCTACATCTGCTCCCTGATCTCGAATTGTAAGTGGCTACTGCCTGAGATCGCATGCTGTGGTTTTATTAAATGTGCCAACTGCTAGGACTGTCTTAGGGAAGAAAGCTTTTAGATGCGCAGCTCCTCTGTCTTGGAATAGTCTGCAAATGAAATGGAAACTGAGCAATCTGGTGCCACTAAATGTTTTTAAAGCTCGGTTGGATGCTACTCAATCGGAAATTGTTGGTACCTTCTCATGTGGATAGTTATGCAAATTGTAATCCCTGTAATGATGCTGTAAGATGTCCTTTTTGTTGTTCTGTTTATGTTTTTATGTTTTTATGTGGAACCTACTTGAGCAGGGGGGTATACTACGAAGCAGGATTTTCGCTTAGCCGGCTAAATTCAGGGGAAACTCCGGCTTTCCGGTCCTACGAAGCTGGTTCTCTTTTTAGCAGGCTAGATCTCCATGGTAACTTATGCTGAGCGGCTAACCTGGTCGGGACCAGGTTATGTTGCAGGCTAAGAGCTCAACTCAGTGAAAGCACCGCCTGCTGACCAATCAGAGCTCAGTGTGCGGAGTTTAAAGCGATCAAGTCATATTACAGGAGAAAGGAAATACAGAAAAACTGCCATTGCAGGAAAGACAGCCGGCAAAAATCACCGACTGTGTGAACGTGAAAATGAATAGAATATCACCTCCCATCTTCAGAGCAATCTGACTATTATAACATTAGCGTTAAGAAAGCTTACTTAAATATCTGCCACAACATAAGTACACTGAGTGCAGACGATGTGTCCCATTATCATTCATATCACATCATATCACATCATAATGTATCATATATCTCCTTATCTGAGTCAGCTTCTTGAGCCGTATCTGGCCGTGCAACACTCACAGTGTCACATACTGTATGCAGAAGTATTATTTTAAGCAACACATTAAGTTGACGAAACACTCGAGACAAATGTAATTAAAGTCAGATCGTGTTTTAGACGGGGCAGTGATATCATAAACCTGTTAATGTACGCATTCAAACACTTTTTCTTTTGCCAGCTGTATTCACCTTGCAGGTGCAGCTATGTGGCTTTTATCCTGGATAAAGTGTTTAAGACATGGATGTTTAAAGTTTAACTTCTTCATATTTTACTAGTATTAAAGTTCACTTTTCATTCAGGAAGTATGACGCTGCGCTGTCAGTGCGCTTCTCCATGTTTGTGATTGGTCGAATGCTCCAAATACCACCCCTTTCATGTGAACGCGCACCTAACTAGATAGGACACGGCTGGCTTGAGCGATCCACTTGATAACCAGCGTCGTAGTACAGTTTAGCGAGAGCGCGTATGTTTTGGATTAGGCCAACCGGCTAACTCAAACATATCCAGGTTAGGTTGAACCAACTTCGTAGTATAGGCCCCAGGTCTCCCTTGAAAAAGAGATCAATGATCTCAATGGGATACACCTGGGTAAATAAAGGTTTGAAATTAAATGAAACAGAGAGATGGGGTTATTCATGTTCCCTGTTTACATGGTAAATACTAGTAACCTGGCATTTCGATGCCTTTTCTCATCTAAACTATTCACTATTTGTATCTATCATGACATAAAGACGAAACTCCTCCGCCGCCATCACTGTTAACTGATTAACTGCTACCAGCTGAAGACTTACTTTCCTCTTCTTTGAAACAAATGTTCTTATGTCCATGTTGTCTGGAGGAGAACACATATCAAACCAAGAGATCGTCAGCTTTGATTTTCGCTGTATTAACCATTTCTTGAACATTTGGTGTGTGTGCCTTACTTCCGCTACCGGGCATCGCTTCATACAACAGATCTGAGCTGTCCAACTATGACAACACTCCTTGAACATGTGCGCGCTATGTGGGAATCTGCCTTGGTACAAAGTAGCAGTGAAAACATGAAACGGAGTTTCATTGATTTGGGCATTCTCTCAATAAGCAAGTGGAATGGATTTGATAGTGAAGCACTGACACAGCGCTCTACAGAGTGCGGCGAGTGGATAGACCGATTCACGGACTTTCCACATGGTAGAAGTGGGGGGGTCTAAACTAATCATTTGAAAAAGAGGGGGAGGACTTGTCCCACCCTCATATAATGGCTGTGACGCCCATGCTTTGAGAGCAACATTAAGAGATCTATGGATACATCTCTCAACACCCAGATTAAACAACTGTAAGCAGATGTTCTTTTTCTTTATGGATATTTTACAAATAACTCCCCTTTCAAACTGTATTCTTGTTTTACTGCCATATAGTATTTCATAACTGTTTTTCCTTTATTCTCTATTTTTTTATAACGATAATGATCATATGAAGGTGTGCCGCGGAAATAATCTTTTGAATAGTTTGTGACCAAACCGTTTGAGACCCACTGAGATAACTTAGACTAAAGTGAACTATCTAAACACGCAGAGAGTCCTTTAGCTCACCTGAGCCTCTCAGTCTAACAGGAGAGGACTCTCCTCCAGCTTGTTGTGGAACAAACAGCTCCGTATGTTCGTTAGTGCAGCTAGCTAACCAGATGCTAACAACACGGTCCCTGCTGCTGGCACCAGTCCCTCTCTCTCTCTCTCCCACACACACACACACACACACACACACACACACACACACACACACACACACACACACACACACACACCACACACACACACACACACACACACACACACACACACACACACACACACACACACACACACACACACACACACACACACAAGCTTGAATGACACAAGCATACTTTTATTTCCATGCAACTCTCTGATTGGTCTGGTGTCTTGCCTCTGTTGCATTCACTGAACACGGGAAATTACAGTCCTGTCGTCCTCTCTAGTGTCTTGATGAGGTTCACGTAAAGCACGGTTAATGTATTATATTATGGAGGTAGAATTGTCCGGGGCTACAGAAAAAACATTCGGGGCAGGCCAACATATTATTTTACCAACAATGTGGAATTTATTGGCTACATATTACACAGATTATGCACAGCGGGAGCAGACCGTCAAATAATAATTCAGACAAGGGAGCTCCGCACCCCCTGCCTGCCGCTAGGGGGTGCTGCAGCGCCCTCAGCACCCCCCTTCCAGCGCCTATGCTCTCCGGTCAAAATAATTTTGCCACTTATGTGACAGACAAGAATAGTATGTGACTGACAAAAGAGTATGTGAGAGACAAGAATAGTCAATTCTAATGTCTAACATGAGTGCTTTTTCAAGATGGCGCCAGTGTATGTGGCTGCCGTCTGTCGCTCGCAACCTGGTTTATGTTTATACTGTTTATGTCACTTGTCACTGATACTGTAAACTCCCTACTGGCGTATGATCGTCAAACACTCCTGAATATTCGCCTCTCTGCCAAGAGTCTGTGGGAGTTTGATCGTTGTGATCAAAAAACTTTCTGTCCCCCGTTCCTGTCTGGGTTACCTGCTCACCTATACCAGGCTCCGCCTAAACCTCCTCGTGGGAAGCATTGCAGGCGCCGGGGCATCCGCAGAGGCCTGAAAATGGAGCGGTTCAACGACTTGCTTTTTCTCGGAGTTTACTGGATCCTATCGACCCTTGGCTGGTACCTGTCGTCGGCTCAGCTGAGGAAACCCAGCCCCCCCGCCGCTGTCATTCCCGTCTAGGCAGACGTGGAGTGAATCCTCTGAACCTGCGGCCGCTGGATCGGGCCCCCTGTGCGGCTATTGCTCCGGCTCCCACCAAGATGGCACTGGTTAATGCTAGGTCGATAGCAAATAAAACTTTTATTCTTAACGACTTCTTCACCTCCCGTGGATTGGATTTTCTTTGCGTGACGGAAACTTGGCTGAACTACCAGCGCCTTCTCTGAACTGTTACCGTCTGGCTGTAGCTACCTGAATTCCCCGAGGACAACTGGTCAAGGAGGAGGAATAGCGATTGTTTATGAGTCAAACTTTTATTGTAAACAGTTGCCTGCCTCATTCTCTAGTTTTGAACTGAACTCATTTGAGTTGGGCCGCTCTGATCCGGTCCTGTGTACAGTGATTTACCGTCCCCCAAAGTACAACAAGGACTTTATTAATGATTTTTCCGATTTCCTGACCGGCATTATGCATACATATGACCGGGTTCTTATCTTGGGGGATTTAAACATACATGTTTGCTGTCCTAACAAACCGTTGGCTCGAGACTTTTTAAATCTTATTGATGCCTTTAATCTTGTTCAATCGGTTTCTGGCCCCACGCACGAACACGGGCATACTCTTGATCAGTGTTGGGGAAGTTACTTTTAAAAAGTAGTGTTTGCTCGTTACTTGTTACTTCTTTAAAAAAGTAATCCCTTAGTTACCCTCCAAGGAAAGTAACTTTTTACGTTACTCGTTACTTTTACGTTACTTTTATGTTGCTCGACTTTGGGCAGAACCCCATCTCTGTTCCTAAATGTGTAGGCTTACATAAAGTTCTACTATGGAGGACATAACAGATATTTATTTTGTGCTCTTTATTATAAAAAAATGCCACAGAGCACTTAACAAAACATTGGGCTATAGGCGTCAACACCACCACTAAACAATAATATCAAACAATATCAATATACAATCATAATCATTAAGGGTTACAGGCTAAATATCATCATTTCCCCGGGGATCTTGAGCTACTAGCTTCATGCTAGCATGTTTTCCTTTCAAATGCTTGGTGAGGTTGGCAGTTGAGTTAACGGCAGTGGACACAAGTTTCTGGCCAGGGCACAACGTACACCTTACACTCACATTTCCCCCCTTAGTTTCAACAAGTTCGAAGTAATGGGAATACCTCCATCCCTCGAATGTTAGCGTTGGCTGCGCCTGCTTCTCGCTTGCCATCACTGCTCTTCAGTCTTCATACCACCACCAGCGGCCAGCCTCTATCACGTACAGTGTGGAATGAGAGCTCGTGCCTAATGCGTAAGCACACAGCTGAGTAGGCAGTGTCACTGTCACTCGTCCCTGGGAAAAGTAACGTTGCGGCGAATTGAAGAAGAAACTACGTTACGTTACCAAATGTTCCGTAGTAGCGCGTTACACTACTTTTTACCCGGCAAAAGTAGTTACGTTACTGTAACGCGTTATCAAGAGCAGTGTTGGGTGTAACGCGTTACAAAGTAACGCGTTACACCCAACACTGCTCTTGATCTTGTCCTGTCTTATGGTCTATCAATATGTAATGTTGAGATATGCGACCCAATTTTCTCCAATCACATGCCTGTTCTATTTGACATCACTTTCCCTTGTGTTGTTGGTAAACAGTGTCCACAGTCTGCTCATTTTCGTCGCATGCTTAAACCCTACACCGCTGTTCAGTTTTCTGCTGCCTTCAAAAAGGTTGTGGATGACAGAGCATATCCTATTACTGGTGATACAGAGGAGTTACTTTCTTTCTTTAACTCCTCTTGTCAAGACATCCTTGATACTATTGCTCCACTAAAAGCTGTTCGCCCTAAAGTTAAGTCTGAACCATGGTTAAATGAGTCCACTCGTACTGCCAGACAGGAGTGCAGAAGGGCTGAATGCAAATGGAAAAAAGACAGGCTGCATGTGTGATATTTTAAAGGGCTCCTGGCGTAGCTATCAGAAAGTTGTTAAAGCGGAAAAAACGCAGTATTTTTCAGATGTTATACATAATAACTGTCATAAACCCCGTGTTGTTTTTAGCACTATAAACTGTATACTAAATGTCCCACAGTCCATCAACTTAGTAACCTCCACTGAAACCTGTGAGGCGTTTCTACAGTTTTTTATTGACAAGGTCGCCGCCATCAGAGCAAACATCTCACTTCCTTCCCATGATCCATCTGTCATGGACACTTGGGCCCAATCCCAAACCACTCCCTCGACCCTACCCCTCCGTGACGGAGTGAACTCCGTCTGTAGCCACACTCGCAGCTCAACGAGGCTCCCTCCTGTCAGATGGAGGGAGTAAATACAGCGGCAAGCTTTGGGACGGCCTCCCCTCTCTCCGGCAGAAACAGGAAATGCCGTAACTGTATGAAACAACGGTTTTCAAATCAGCATGTAAATTAATAACTCAAATAAAATTCCAAACATATTTCATTGTGTTACTTTTTTGTAAAGCTCTTTTAGTTTTAAACCTGATGTTTATAAGCTTCTTAATTTTTGCAACAGTCTGTAAATATACACAACTTTATAATAAAATGCACACATTTACCTTTTTCTAGACTAAACACAGGTATGATCCTAAGTTTAAAACATATGAGGTTATCATGAGGTTGTTAACATCGCAGTTTATCAGTGGATGTTTGCTGGAACTACTTGTAAACAGCGTGTTTCCTGACGGACACACACAGCGTGACTCCAGTCAGGTAGAGACTGGTCTCAAGTCAGCACTGCTGCAGACTCGCTGTTTGAGGGCTTGATAGCCCACTCCCCCTCCACACCGCTCCACACTCGTTGGTTTGGAACAGCCCTCAATATGGCGGATCCTCCGCTAGTGTTAATTTCGTTGACTAAAACTATGACGAAATATGTTCGTCAACGACCTTTTTTCCCATGACGAAAACGAAACGATGACGAGACGGCACCGACGGCAGTAAACAATAACTGTAATGAAATCATCATGCAATATCGTTGACGAAAAGTGACGAGACGAAAATGTAGTTTACTAAATAAAAACTATGCCAAAATCTCTCTTTACTTTCGTAAAGAAATATATATATATATATATATCGACGAAATATTATCAAAGATAACGTTACATCTCTGATAGTCAGTTTTTCTCCCAGCAGTTCCATTTCCGGTGCTGCGGCTGGGCAGCAGCTGTGTGTCTGTGGTGCGCGCGGCGGTAGATTTGAATTACACCGGGCAGCGGCAAAATATGAACTGTCAGGAAGACTTGGGTCTAACTCAGTGGTTCCCAAACGGTGTGCCGTGAGGCAAGTCCGGGTGTGCCGTGGGATTTTGTGACAACCATACGTTATTATTGCAATATACAACTACACAAAAATAATTATGTTTTAATTTACTATATCAGTACTTTGTAGGTTTATATGTACGTAATCTGCGCGACTTGTTCGTCCACATCTCCACGTGCAGTGCTGCATAAACATGGCTGAGTCAGCGATAACTTTCGAGGGGTGGAGTTATGCCCATTATTTTGAGTCCGTCCGAAGAATAGACAGGAATGTGACGGTGAGCTGCAAACTGTGTCCAGGCCAGAAGCTGTTATCCACTGCTGGAAACACCACGTCAAACCTCAACAAGCACCTGCAAAGAACACATGCTAAGGTGAAGCTAACGCACAGCTATTTATTGTTTGTTTATATCACGTGGTCTGTTCTTCTTCTCTGTCTTCCGGTTGTTGCCTGTTTTGAATGACAAATACACACTACCGCCGCCTGCTGGTAAGGAAAGTTATTGCCACTCACGCGCAGTTCGTACGTGCTCGGCGAGTAAAGTAACGAGTAAAGTAACTAGTTACTTTATATAGATAGTAACGAAGTAGTGTAATATATTACTTTTAAAAAAAAAAGTAATATGTAATATTATATTTTTTTAGTAACGACCCCATCTCTTGAGTTGGCGTTCTCTACTATGATTTACATGAAGAACAACAGGAGGTCACGGCTCTCTGTTGAACAGGACTTGCGAGTGGCCCTCTCCTCAGTGCCACCAAGGATTCAAAAATTCTGCGCCTCGACAGGCACATGTATCTCACTAATTTGTAAGTCGGCAAAAATATTTACAATAGCACATGTTTCAATGCTGATTGCTGAAATGTTACATTTATAATTTGTAGTTCAGGACCATGGACAATGCAGCTTCCTTGCATTGACAGTTATCTGTGCTGAATTTCTACCTGAGTTTCCTTTGCCTCATTTTTAATGTTGTGACCTGTCTGGTTTAAATGAGTGTGTTGCTGCTTTGATGAAGCCTAATTTGATAAAGTTTCAAATTAATTTCTGAAATATTTCGTTAATAAATATTTCATGAGTAATATAGTTGTCTTTGTCACATTTGATTTGGCATTAGTAAATAATTATGCACATTTACAGATATTTTTACATGATATGAGTGATAACACGTGTTATAAGGGCTATTTTGCACAATAGGTGTGCCTTGAGATTTTTACTTGTCCTTTGGTGTGCCTTGGGCACAAAAAGTTTGGGAACCACTGGTTTAACTAACCTTATTTAACAGAAAATAAAATGGCAACAACAGGGCTTGGGAGCAGTGGTCGCACTCGCGTTAACCGAATACCCCCCGTCAGCGCGAGTGAGTGATAAATTGTGTACTCGACGGGTAACAGGCCCGGACTGGCCATCGGGAGGACCGGGAGGTTTCCCGATGGCCTGGCCTGTTAAGTGGCCTGCTGGCCTGAGGATTTTTTTTTTTAATGTATGTATTGTGAACGCAACGCTGCGCAAATGTGGGTCTGACTCTGCCTCACAGAGGGTGACTGGCTGTCTACATGATGTGGCCCGCCGACATGGCCACTTTCATACAGATCATACACTAAAGCCCTCGATTGGTCTCTCATTCAAGCTCGGGAGGGTGTGTATGTGTGGCGGGCGCGAGCGTGCGAGAGAGAAAGCGCGCGCACCGGTTACGTGTTTTGTTGTTGTTAGCATCTGGTGCTAGCTAGCGGCGCTAATGGATATAATGAGCTGACTGTCAACAAGGTGGAGGAGAGTCCTCTCCTGTCAGACTGAGAGACTGATAACTACAGCTCAGGTGAGGTAAAGGACTCTTGAGTGTTTAGATAGTTAACTTAGTCTGAGTTATCTCAGTGGGTCTCAAACGGTTTGGTCACCATTTATGTGAACACATATTTCCATTTGAAGGGGGAGTGATTAGTAAAATATGCATGAATAATATTTTTTTTTTTAAATAACTAGGTGACTGGCTGTCTACATGATGTGGCCTGCCGACATGGCCACTTTCATACAGATCATACACTAAAGCCCTCGATTGGTCTCTCATTCAAGCTCGGGAGGGTGTGTATGTGTGGCGGGCGCGAGCGTGCGAGAGAGAAAGCGCGCGCACCGGTTACGTGTATTGTTGTTGTTAGCATCTGGTGCTAGCTTGCGGCGCTAATGGATATAATGAGCTGACTGTCAACAAGGTGGAGGAGAGTCCTCTCCTGTCAGACTGAGAGACTGATAACTACAGCTCAGGTGAGGTAAAGGAGTGTTTAGATAGTTAACTTAGTCTGAGTTATCTCAGTGGGTCTCAAACGGTTTGGTCATCATTTATGTAAACACATATTTCCATTTGAAAGGGGAGTGATGAGTAAAATATGCATGAATAATAATTAAAAAAAATTAACTAGGTGAAAAAAGGTAAGATCAACTTAAAAAACTTGTTGAGAGCTAAAACTAGTCTTTGCTGCTGCCTCAAAGAGGAGCAGGGGGAGACGAGTGAGGCTGGTTTAGGAGGCCAGACACACTCACAACTATAAATGAACCAAAAACAAATAAATAAACAAGTTTCAATGTTTTTTGATATTGGATATGGTATGTTATTGGTTATGGCCATGTTCTTATGATTTTATGAGTATTTAAATGTATACAGTTCTGTTTCATATGGGTGTAGTCTCTTTATTTCCCCCTCAAAGTGCACCAGATTGATGCATTTAAGTCCAACATTTAAAAAAAAAAAAAATATCTTACAGGCGGGGGGCATGCCCCCGGACCCCCCTAGAGGAATTGAGGTCCACCTCCACTTAAAATATGTTCACATGGATAGGTTCCTAAATAGATTTGCAATTTTTTTTTAAATAGTAACCCATGTCCATATGTTTATTCTGGGGTAGTAGATTTAAAGTTTAGGGCTATCACTATGGGCAGCAACGCTGTAAATATTGACAAATAAATCCAGGAAAATGGCATAAAAGAAAACTGGTAGTGGCCTGGCTGGGTGTATAATTTCCGGCCTGACTTATTGTCCCAGTCCGGCCCTGACGGGTAATAATGGATTATGACGGAAATGTTACGATCCTGTCCGTCAAAATGACTGACAACGAAAAAGTCTAAAGCCACCACTGCTTGGGAGAAAGAAACAATGTGATATTTGGGCCCTTTTTCGCTACAATGAGGCGGAGAAAAAAAGCGAATGCATTGTTTTATCAGAAGGGAAGCAATTTGGCCATAACACAGGTAAAAACACCACAAACCTGACCAGATACTCTCTGCAAAGCTTCTTAATAATTCAACCTGTGTTTTTCATCAAATAAGGACAAGATATAATCTTATTGTGAAATACGTTTGACTAAAAGGACAAATTATTGGTTTTGGCTAGACTAGTTTGACTGAAATGATCTATATAATCTGATGTCTAAAAAAGACTCAACAGTTTTCATTGACAAAAAGTAGACTAAAATAATTAGTTTTCTTTGACTAAAATAAGACTAAAATGCTCAGAATTTTAGTCGACTAAATCTTGACTAAAATGTTTACTGTTTTAGTCGACTAAAATAAGACTAAAATGCTCAGACTTTTAGTCGACTAAAACTTGACTAAATAAAAACAGGATGAAGGTGACTAAATATGACTAAAACTAAAAAGGAAATTTAACACAGGACTAAGACTAAAACTAAATAAAAAAATAGCTGACGAAATTAACACTACCCTGCGTGTGAACGCGCAAACGGAGGGGAAGGGGTTGGGGTAGGGTGTAGGGGGCAGTTTGGGAATGGGCCTTGCTCAGCTGCTATGGATCAGTTTGAGCTTGTGTCACTTCCTGCTCCAATAGAAATTGTTGCTCAATTGAAACCCCCTTCTCCAAGCGATGTTGTCCCTGCGCGATTTTTCAAAGAAATCTGGGACATTGTTGGACTTAACATTCTTAATATAATTAACAGCAGCCTGACTACAGGAAAAGTACCAAAGTGCCTAAAACATGCTGTGGTCCAGCCTTTGATTAAAAAAACAAACCTGGACACCTCTGTTTTTGACCATTTTCGACCTATCTCTAAACTTCCTTTTATGTCCAACATTTTAGAAAAAGTGGTACTGAAGCAGTTGCAGTCCTTCTTAAATGTGCATGGCATTCTTGAGGTATTCCAGTCTGGGTTCAAACCCCTCCACAGCACTGAATCTGCTCTTTTAAACGTGTTTAATGACCTGTTTTTAGCTACTGACTCTGGGAACAGTTCTTATACTTTTAGACCTGACAGCTGCCTTTGACACTGGAGATCACAGTATTCTCATTTCTCGCCTGCAACATTTTGTGGGAATCAGTGGTACTGCTCTAGACTGGTTTAAGTCGTATCTGTCTGAAAGAAGTTTTAATGTAAATCTTAATGAATTTACTTCCTCCTCTGCTCCTCTTCCATACGGGGTACCCCAAGGCTCCGTTCTTGGGCCGATTTTATTTTCCCTGTACCTGCTCCCCCTGGGCGCTATCATTAAGAAATATGGTGTCTCATTTCATTTTTATGCAGATGACTCGCAAATCTACATGCCCCTGAAAATAAATTACCCAAACCCTCAGCAACGCCTATCTGACTGTCTGCAGGACATCAGAGCCTGGATGGCCTTGAACTTTTTAAAATTCAATGAAAAAAAGACAGAGGTCATAATATTTGGACTCAGTGGTGGCCCCAATGCCCTGCCTGTGCTGGATTCTCTTGTCCCATATGTGAAACCCATTGTCACAAACCTGGGTGTACGGATTGATTGTGATTTTAAACTAGACAAACGGATCAACTCTGTGGTAAAATCCAGCTTCTTTCAGCTAAGACTTTTAGCAAAGGTCAAGCCTTTCCTTTCTTTTAATGACTTTGAGAAAGTAATACATTGTTTTATATCAACTAAACTGGATTACTGCAATGCTCTGTATATTGGAGTGACCAAGGCTTCCCTGTCACACGTACAGCTGGTCCAGAATGCTGCTGCATGCCTCCTTACAAGGACCGGCAGACGTGAACATATTACGCCTGTACTCGCCTCGTTACACTGGCTACCAGTCAATTTTAGAATACAATTTAAAATGTTACTGTTCACATACAAGGCCCTAAACGGTTTAGCCCCACCGTACCTGGCAGATCTTTTAAAACCATACACATCCACACGGTCACTGAGGTCTGCTGGCAGACTCATTCTGGTCGTCCCAAAATCGAGGTTAAAGCAGCGAGGAGACAGAGCCTTTTCTGTTGCAGCTCCAAAGTTATGGAACAAATTGCCCCTCCAGGTTAGACTTGCTCCAACTCTGCCTGTTTTTAAATCTCGTTTAAAAACCCACTTCTTTTCCCTGGCATTTGCAGGCCAGGTATGACACTTGTGCTTTTAAATTTGGGTTTTTATCTTACTAGTGTTTTGTATTGTTTTTATGTCATGTAGGAGAGTTTTTCAGTCGGTGGCTTCTGATCTGGTTTCATTGTCTCGTGTATTACATTTGTTTCATGTCCTGTCTGTTTTTATGTATTTATTAGTGGTGCACGATAATTATCGGCCCGATAATTAGGAATTATGACGTCATCCTGTTAGAGTTTATTGAAGGATAAATGTGTTTTCATAATGTATTCTCATAAATGTGTTAATGGAGGAACAGAGAACAGTCTGTTCAAATGGCACACATACACACACACACAGATTCACATGACTGAGAGTCACAAGATTCACACTAACAAATAAGGCGTTGGTCAACACCACATGATTGTCATGTTACTGTATTGTTGAAATAAAAAGAATGCACTGAGAGAAGGCGAGCAGAGTTGGTTAAGGAGTGGACATTGCATGTCACTCGCCGATTCTCCTTGCAGCAAGTAAACTTGAAACTCGAGTACTGTTATCTCTGTTCACTGGATCTGGTATATTGAACCGAGCTGGGGTTTTACCCTTACAAAGTAATATAGATACCTCACATTAATTGGTCCTTCGAGCCGGATTCCAATACATCGTGACGGGAAGGAGGAGGGAAAAGACACGCCGCAGTCTGTCGACAGCCGGGATCATCAGCCGACCCCGAGAAAGACCCGGGACGCAGAATTCGTGGCCGGGCCGGTGCTTATATGTCCAACCTCCCTCATCCTAGGCACGATTGACGGAATCCAACCGGACCAGTGACCACAGATAACGGGTAAGATAAAACGTTGATATACACGGTTACTCCGCCATTAAGGAGGATGATAAAACGTTGATATACACGGTTACTCCGCCATTAAGGAGGTTGATAAAACGTTGAAAGAGAAAGGCTACTCCGCCTAGAAGGAGGATCGACGTGCCTTTGGGTACACTTATGAGTGATTGAGTGAAAGCGGTGTGTAAAAGTGTCACCAGTGGAATCAGCGCACGGAGTGGAAACCTAACGGTGATAACACAAACTCTGTGGTCTGTTGAAGTACACGTAGTGGTGAATTAGGAATTAGGTTCTGACCGGCACGTTGTCCAGTAGGAACACCAAGCTAGAATCATGGGGTCCAATGGGAGTAAGCCTGCCGCTACAAGGGACATGAGATATATGGAAATATATAGTCATGGCAGCACCATTTATTGTAGCAAATGGTATAAACTGTACGGCTTCCAAGGAAAGCTGGAGAAAACAGCAGTAAGAGAATTAAGCGACAAATTGAGAGCAGCAACAGCTGGAACAACACAAGGCAAGAAAAGAAAGAAGTTAGAAGCTCAACTGCGGGTTGCAGCTTTATGGGCTGAACAAGCCCATAAAAGGACAGGTGGAGCAGAAGAAGGTATGATAGCAGCGGCTGTTTCAGTGAAAGCAGACGAGGAGACAGGGCGTTCAGGGTCAGTTGACGCTGTACGCCGCGAGAAAGAGAGAGCGATAGTGGAAGAACACAAAGCGCAGGAACAAAGAATAAAAAGGAAGCAAGAGAAAGAGAGAAAAGACAGGGAAAGAGAGACACAAAAACGCATCGACAAAGAAATGGCAGATGCATTAAGCCCACTGCACACCAGAAAAAATAAGGGGGAAACCAAGTTATATCCTGTTGAAGAATTAAGAGAAGCAGAACAATCCTTCGACGGAACAGCATATCAGGGTGACACTTATCCATTAGTACAAGTGGCCAACCCGCACTATGGAGTTGGCGGTGACCTAGAAAGAATGTTAAGAGTGTTCCGCCCATGGACAATGGATGAGTGTAAAAAGGCTTGTGAGGGACTGACTCCATACAAATAGGACCCGGCGCAGTTTGTCCTTGACCATACTGCATTAATAGCGTCATATGGTTTAAATGGACATGAAGTTTTAAGAACCCTTATGACAATCTTTGGCCACGAATGGGCCAGGGTAAAGGGAGATTTCACCGGGTCCTGGCCCAATGGAAACCCCCTGGAACCAGGTCAGCAGGACCTCATCAATGCACTCGCTCCCGTAAATATCTCAATCGAGAGGGTTTTTGCACTGAGACGAGACTTTACTAAAGTCTCAGGGTGTAGACAGGGAGAAAAAGAGTCAGTACAAGATTTCAGAATCAGAATGGAAGATTGTTTCCGTATCCATAGCGGAATTCCACCCAACAATGCTGTTGACTCCCCATATGTGCAGCAGCTGAAACAAAGCCTGATGAATGGGTTCCACCCAGGTATTGCTGACTTTATCCGCAAGCATAATGTTAACCATAGGACATGCGACTTACAAGAGTGCCTAAATTATGCAGAACATGCAGCAACCCAGATCAAAGAAAAAAGACATAAGAAAGCGTCAGCATCAGCTTTCTTCATAGGAGAAGATGGGGAAGAAAATCAGATTTTCTTTGTGGGACCAGGACAGGGGAGAGGCGGGTTTAACAGAGGACGAGGGAATTGTAGAGGAACAGGCAGAGGCAGAGGAGGAGGCAGAAACGCAGAAGGCAAATTCCTCTGCTTCAGGTGCGGAAAGGAGGGGCACATGGCGAGAGACTGTGAGGAACAGAGACCACAGAACAAAGAAGGGGGACAAAAGGGACAGTACAAAGACGAAAGACATGGCCCCCCCCCCTTCACATAACCTACATAGTTATGACAACTGACTAGACGTAGAAAAGGAAGAAGAGGACGTCCACACACATCACATTGACCTTTCTGAAGTATTACTGAATCTGTCAGACAACAGTATTAAACCGACCAGGACAATCGAAATCAATGGGGAAAAATTAGAATTCTTATGTGACAGCGGTGCAGACTCATCAGTAGTGAACAAAGAGGTCCAAAGAATGTGGCCACCAACTGGCACTATGTTTGTAAAATCAGCAAATGGACACATAAATCAGAGGTCGATTTCAAAGCCACTTTTTATGGAAGATAGAAGGTCAGGCCTCCAGGCATCCCTCAAATTTGTGTTCATCTCAAACTGCCCTGTCAATTTGCTAGGGAGAGACGGCATGGAAATGTTAAAAATCAGTGTAGTACCAGTCAAAGGGGGAATGCGAGCAGTAGGGCCCGGAGAAAAGGTGGAAGACCAGGTCTTCCTTCAAAAATCCATAAACACCCCCAACTACTACTGGTCACTAGACATGCCACAACCTGACGTGACAAACACAGGTGAACACCTGTTAACACTATTCACCCCACAACATGGCCAAGAAGTAATGAAACCTGACGCATTGCACGTTACACTAAAGTACAAGAACACCCCTGGCCCAGACAAAGACTATGATGTGCTCGTGCATCGACTGACACCACAGAGGGCAGTGTTCCACTCTATGTATGCAAACCAACACGGGGATGTTGCAATTGACGCTAGGGTCCCATCAACCACTGCCTTGATAATGGAACCAGGTTCCACGCCACACATATCAGTAGCTAGGGGCCCAGGGACTTCATGGAGAGACTTAGGTTTATTAGTGGCTAGAGGTAACAGGATAACAAAATGGACAGATGACAAAAAACGGTTGGCAAACTGGAGGCGGGTTAAAGCGCAAAACTCTAGGGTTTACCCTAGTGATGACACCACGCGCCCACCTAGACGACCCTGAACAACAATGATGTATGCTAAGTGAAGTGGCCTTAGAGGTTCTGAAAACGGTGCCGCCATGCGTATGGTCACAAGGAAAATGTGATGTAGGTCGCATGGTGAACGCAAAACCTATACATGTTAGACCAAAAACTAACCACAGACCCTGATGGAACATTCAGAATAAACAACAAGATAGTACTGCTTGTTAGTCTCTATAAAACAGCAGCTCATTTGAGTCATGGGCCGTGCCATGTCTCAACAGGAGGGATGGTGACAATAATAAATGAACACTTCCATACATACAACTACATTACATTTTCTAAAAACTTTTGTAGAGCCTGTGTAGTATGTTGCAGACACAATGCTCAAGGCAATGAGCGACCACAGAGAGGAAAGTTCCCTCCACCAACATACCCGTTTCAACACATGCATATGGACTTCATCGAACTAACACCATGCCAAGGGTACAAATACTGTTTGGTAATGATATGTCCGTTTTCAAAGTGGGTTGAAATATTCCCAGCAAAACATGCAGACGCTATTACCGTAGCAAAAGCCATATGCAAGACAATAATACCAAACAGAGGTATTCCAGAGAAACTGTACAGTGATAATGGTTCCCATTTTGTAAATCAGGTTATTACCAAACTGTCCGAACATATGGGGATAACATTAAAAAACCATTGTGCATATCATCCACAGAGTGCAGGCTTAGTGGAAAGAACAAACGGAACAGTAAAGTTAAGACTAAGGAAAACAATGGAGGAAACAGGAAGACCATGGGTGGAATGTGTGTCTCTAGTAGAAACATGCATGAGAATCACGCCCACGGCAAAAGGGTTGTCTCCCTTTGAGATCATAACAGGAAGGCAATTCAGACTACCAATCACAGACGAGGTGAGGGAGGAGGATGATGCTGAGGCAGAGACTACATTAACTGAATGGATGAGCAGACTCTTCAGAAGCAATGAGATAGCTCGAACAAATAACTTGCCAGACATTTCTACTCCCTTACAGGATACTCGAGTGCAGACTGGTGACCAGGTCCTCGTGAAGGTGATTAAGAGGAAGCATTGGCACTGTCCACGGTGGGACGGTCCCTACACGGTACTGCTGACAACACCGACTGCACTAAAAATCGCCGAAAGAACTACGTGGATACATCAGAGCCACTGCAAAAAGATAATACCTCTCCAACTTAACGACGGATAAGTGGTGGAAGTCCGGCTACAAAGGGCGGTGTTTCATTAGGAAATACTGGTCTCAACCCCGGTGAAGAAAACAACAGAACCACTATCACAAATAGACTATGTTGGGAAAGGTGTTGTATGTAGTGACCCTGCTGGGTCTGACGCTAATGACTATAAGACAATTGAGTGAGGAATCCTCAACAAAAGAAGAAGTCCATCGAGAGAAAAAATGGTCACTACTCAACGATGTTGTAACAGACAGATAACGGTGACTATATGACACAGACCCCTCTCAGAAGGACGAATATACTCACCTAACCTCCAATGTGTAAGACTTAAAGCTAGGTTACTGTCTGTCATATGACGAATGGTTCGAAAATGTCAAAAACAAGTGAATTAATTCTGAAAGTAATAAAGACATTGTAACCAGCTAGTAATTATGAAAAACAGGAGGGAATGTTAGAGTTTATTGAAGGATAAATGTGTTTTCATAATGTATTCTCATAAATGTGTTAATGGGGGAACAGAGAACAGTCTGTTCAAATGGCACACATACACACACACACAGATTCACATGACTGAGAGTCACAAGATTCACACTAACAAATAAGGCGTTGGTCAACACCACATGATTGTCATGTTACTGTATTGTTGAAATAAAAAGAATGCACTGAGAGAAGGCGAGCAGAGTTGGTTAAGGAGTGGACATTGCATGTCACTCGCCGATTCTCCTTGCAGCAAGTAAACTTGAAACTCGAGTACTGTTATCTCTGTTCACTGGATCTGGTATATTGAACCGAGCTGGGGTTTTATCCTTACAAAGTAATATAGATACCTCACACATCCCGATAAACCCGATAACATTATTAATAGCCCCGATAATATACAATATATTTTTTGGGTTAAAAAAAAGAAAAAAATACTGCGGTGTGGGTGGATTGGGATGAGGGGCGCTTGTTTTTCACTCGGCTCCTCCCGTTTTGCCAGTACTGTGGTATTAGTGGTTTAGGAAGAGGGGAGTTTTTCACAAATCCAGCAGTCCCTAACTCCTCCCTGGCTGTGACGTAAATGGTGTGCGGCCGTGAAGCCAGGACAGTAAACAAACATGTCACCGGTATTATGGGACTATTTCAAAGTTTCAGAGTTAGATAGTTCGCTTGCTATTTGTATTAACAAATGCAATGCAGAAGTTCCACGAGGAGGGAAAAAGGCAACGAGCTATAATACTTCCAACCTGATTAGTCACCTGAAACATCGCCATCGCTACGATAGTGTGTTAAAAGCGTACGAAGATGCCTGCGCTGCTAAACTAGCGGCGAATCCAAAGCCAGCTGCAAAGGCACCGGGACTTTTACCTATCGACGAGGCTTTTGAAAAAGGCAAGAAGTTTGCCAGAGACGACCCCAGGGCTAAAACGATCTCTAACTTCATCATAGAAATGATGGCGCTTGACGAGAGTAAAAACTGTTCTTGGCTTTGTTTTGTTCATAGTAGTAATGCTCATGTCATTTGCTCACTACTAGTCTTTTTTTTACCACCAGGTGTGCAAAAACTACAGGTACATTTAATATATATATATATATTATATTATTATCGGTTATCGGTATCGGTCTTGAGAAGCAGGAAGTTATCGGTATCGGTTTCAAAAAACCAATATCGTGCATCCCTAGTATTTATGCTATGTTTTTATACAGTTATTGATGTACAGCACTTTGTTCAACTCTGTTGTTTTTAAATGTGCTAGAGAAATAAAATGGATTGGATTGGATAACACTTAATGTGGAGAGAGAGATGTCCTGTATGGGTTGATTGTGCGTTGATCTGTTGGTAATGCCTCAGGCAGTGGCGGCCGGCCCATAGGGGCCCCGCCCCCCTCTTCCCACATGTTTGATTGTCATTCCAAATTTTTTTTAAATAATAATAAAAAAAAATAAAACAAATTTAATTTATTTTTTATTTTTAAGTCACATGTTTCCTGCCTGGCCGCAGCGTGTATCATTACCCTCTCTCGTCCGGGCGGTAGAAAGGAAGCCGTGTAGTGGAAACCGTGTAGTGGAAACGCGCCATAAGAACAACACCAAAGTACTCTTTTTTTCCAAGGATATGGTCTCTGACTTGGCTGAGAAGATCCTGCATATTGGGGCTGAACATCCGACTGTGAAGAATGTGGTACTGCACATTGGAACAAATTATGTTGTGAAACAACAGTCAGAAGTGCTGAAAAAAGATTTTAAATGTCTGTTGGAAACTGTCAGCTCTCTAAATGCGGAGATGTTCGTCAGTGGCCCTCTACCGCCAGTCAGAAGAGGAGTGGAGAGATTCAGCAGATTGTTTGCACTGAGCACCTGGCTTTCAACTGCCTGTACTGACCATTCTGTCCATTTTATTGACAACTTTAACTTTTTCTGGGACCGCAGACATCTTTTTAAGGAAAATTGAGTTTGCCTGAACAAGTCAGGAGTGAAATTATTTATCTCTAACATATTCAACTGCCTGTGTCATCAATCTGTTCCCTCTGCCAAGGACAAGCAACACGAGGAATCAAAACAAGAGAAAGACAAAACACATCGCTCAGAAAACCTTGAAAGATCTTGATTATGGGAGACAAATGGAGAAGTCTCCACCACCCTTCACCCCCCCTATCACCTCTGAGGATACTCTTCCTTCACCCCACAGCTCTTTCTACTCTCCGTTCACCCTTTCACCCTCGCCCACCCTCCTGGAGATCGCTGAACACATGAAGGAGATACAGAGGGTTGGCACCAATTCCTTCCTGGAGTTCAATGACCAAACTAAGGCGATACGCAGGGCTGGCAGCATCAAAATCACCGAAGCAGAGACCTCCCCACCACCTCCCCCCCCTTCATCACCGTGCCTACGTCAACCACCTCCCCCCCCCTGGCATCTGCGGTCTCCGAAGCCTGCCTATGTCAACCACCTCCCCCCCTTCAAGAAAGCATGTCCTTTACCCCCGCCCTTCAACGACGCCCACCAAAATCACCGAAGCACGCGCACCATCTCCCCCGTCTTCATCACCGTGATAAGGATGTGTGTGTACAAAACCCAACACACTAACTGATATGTGCTGGGTCCAGGCTCAAGGGCATATGGCACTCTCAACTATTTCCAGGACATGCCGGGGCCCTGCCTGCCTGTAGCTTTGCCAATATCTGTGTAATAGATTAAGAGCGGTGAATCAGCTTAGAAACAGGAAGTGCTCAAATGTTTTATCAAATGTTATCAAATTTAGCAGTGATTCCATGTCAGCCACAGCTTGTCACAACAAATCTTACTGATAATGTATTTAAGGCGAGACACCCCAGGTGAATAGGGTAATTTTTTTAACTTAAAGGTATCAGCTAGACATTTCTCCAGTTAATTACTTACAATAAGGCAATTGTCTTTTGTATTACAAGTTTTCTGAAATAGCATGCTTAAATATGCAAATTATCCATTATCTCATTAAATATGCACATATTTTAACACATTTCAGGAATCTAAATTTGAACTTTGGATATAGCCAGATTCAAAATTCTTGTTTCATTTTGTAGTCATATTAGTATCTAAGGCTTTTACAGAAGGGATATTGGATATCTCTTTTTATCACTCCATAAATCAGAAAATACTGTCAACAGCCCTAAAATATCCATTTTCGCCATGTTTTTAGGTATACAATGTTGTATAATTCAGGCTATGAATTATATATGAACAAACCCTTCTGTAAAAGCCTTCATAATATTGATAGGAATATAACTGGAAGGTTTGGTGTATGTGCGTGCTACTGAAGTTGAAATTTCGATCTCAGAGTAGGAGAAAAAACTCATTTTGAGAAAACGACCTTTAAAGATTGCAGTGAGGCGCTAGCTAAACCCTCTGTTCTTTGGATGACAGCTTGCGCATCGATGCACTCCGTGAAGGTATTTCATGTTCAGGGTCATTTTTTTTTTTATAACCTTGCTTCGTGCAAGTGACAATTGTTGTCGTCTTCTCTGTGAACGTTTTTTTCGCCGTTCTTTTGGCATTTTGAGATTTCAATTTCTAGCTGAAAGCTAACCAGGAAGTGTTTTAGCACACCACGTGACGCATCTGAACGAATCACGTTGTCAGAAATTGACACCAGCCAATGAGATTTTGTTTCTTGGTTTAAGACCCCTTTGTGCTTTCACGATTGGTTGCTGATACAAAGGAAATGACCATATTTGGATCCGATGAGATTGTGCAGGAGAGACGGAGCTTTCCAGCGATACCTCTGTTGACATGGTGCACACAGCGGTCGCGGTACTTTATGTTACGTTAGAATGAATGCTAACTTTTGGTGAATTTAGGAGAAATCTACAGACGCAAATAGACAAACTATAGTAAAATAAACACTTAAATGTGTATTTTGTACGTTTTCCTTCCAAAAGCCTGAAAGAAAACATGTTATGGAATCAAAATAGCACAAAATCTCAAAATTGACCAGTACTTGAAAAACGATGTTTTTGCCTGCCGTGTCTCACCTTAACAAACTTAAACTACAGGGTTCTTACACCTTTTCCAAAGTCTAATTCAAGCACTTTTCAAGCATTTTCAAGCATCTTACAGCTGTTGTAAATTACATATTTATTAGGGATGCACGATAATTATCGGCCCGATAATTATCGGTCCGATATTAGGAATTATGACGTCATCCTGATAAACCCGATACCAGTATTAATAGCCCCGATAATATACAATATATTTTTTGGGTAAAAAAAAAGAAAAAAATACTGCGGTGTGGGTGGATTGGGATGAGGGGCGCTTGTTTTTCATTCGGCTCCTCCCGTTTTGCCAGTACTGTGGTATTAGTGGTTTAGGAAGAGGGGAGTCTTTCACAAATCCAGCGCTCCCTAACTCGTGAAGCCAGGACAGTAAACAAACATGTCGTCGGTGGTATGGGCGTTGGAGCTATGTGCAACTCAAGGCATATGCTCGAACCGGAGCTGCCTGGACGCTGCAATCATGTTGCGCACTATCCCTGCTGAGTGTGCTAACTTTTCGTACAATGTCCCACTGTCTGGCTTCCTGCATAAAGTCAAGTGCTCGGCGCAGTTGTGGCGAAATGTCGCTCCTCTGTTTTCATTTAAACAGCTCCGTATATCCGTTAGCGCAGCTAGCTAGCACCAGATGCTAACAACAACAATGCACGTAAGGTCTCTCTCTCGCTCGCTCGGGCCACACATACACACACCCTCCCGGTCCTCCAGATGGCCAGTCGGTGCCTGCCGGTGAGCGTGGAAGTGTGGTCTGCCACAAGCGGGCGACAGGAGCGGGCAGGGCTCTCGACTAACTTTTTTCCCCATCCTCCCGGAACCGTCCCGAAATACAATCTAAGCCGTCCCGAAATTAATGTGGACCGTCCCGAATTTAAAATGTTAGTTTTTCTACATTATCATTAGTTAAAATCATTCAAAGTGACTTTTAACATAAATAAAACATCATACAAATCATTAGATGATAATTCATCAACCTTTTTATTTGAGTAAATCATTCAATCACATAAACAAAGGCCAAATATATTTAAACAAACACACAAACGAGAAAATTACTCTAATTTTGAATCCAATCAAGTCCCATCCAATTAACAAAAAAATCCAACACTGTCCTGAAGACAGAACCCAGAGTAACCACTAACCAGGATGACAGTCTGTCAGTCAGGAGACCTTTAGAAACTGCCCCGCCCCCTCGCACACAGACGGGAGAGAGAGATCTCGCCTGGATTGGAAATCTCGAAAATACATCATAGACGCATGTTGTAGTCTTATTGCATATTACAAACGGAGTTGGTGAAACTAAAACTGCGATATAATGTGTATGCAGCAATAATACATATGACATATATTTTTTAAATGTCTCCAGTACCGATAAAAAGTCCGATAACGTCGGAGCTTAACGTTACCACTGTCTTTAATAATTCCGGCCCGGGGCCCGTTTAACACCGGGGCTCGGTACCCATCCCTACATGGGGAGAGACGCAGCATATTGCTAAGGACTAAATACGATGGAGAGTTCTCATCTCAGCCTTATTACCCATAGGGGATGAAGAGGAGTAAGTAAATAAAGAGGCTGGCGCTCCAGGGTCTGGTTCTGCTGTGCGTTTTTGTGATGTAACGGTAAAACATTTCAGAATTCCTCCACGGGATGCCATTGTATATCACTCAACCCGCGAAATACACACACTCAGTAGGCTACATAGCTAGACCCGAGAATATGCGTGCCAGGAATTCGCGGGCACAGCCAGCTGAGCGGCTGGCTGATAGCCAGCGGCACAGCTGTAGCTACGTGTGTGTGTGTATTTCGCGGGTTTCTAAATGTTTTGTGCGTGTGTGTTTATGTTGACAAGGAGGTTTAATAACTGTGTGCTACACAAAACGTGCAGTCGGTTTCATTTTCATCGCCGTTTGTAGTAGAGTTAGCAGGGTATTTTTATTTTAACTCTCGTCCCAAATTCGTCCCAAAATTATTTTCTATCCTCCCCGACACTATTTTTTTCGGCCCCGGGACGACGGGACGTCCTTAAGCTCGAGCCCTTGGAGCGGGGCTGTCAGCATCAGCTTGTAGATGGTATTTTAAACTCGATGCGCTCTGAAACTACGGGGCGGCCGAGGAAAAAAAAATACACATGCGTTAATCGCGTTAAAATAATTAGTGGCGTAAAAAAAATGTGTTATCGGTATCGGTCTTGAGAAGCAGGAAGTTATCGGTATCGGTTTCAAAAAACCAATATCGTGCATCCCTAATATTTATATACACATACTTATCCTCAAATGATTATTTCCCTACCTCACATTAAATCAGATGTTCTTTATGCTATAAACAACCAAATGTGTGTTTTGTGATAGCATTCTACATCAATCAATCAATCAATGTTTATTTATATAGCCCAATATCACAAATGTTACATTTGTCTCAGTGGACTTCACAGTTTGTACAGAATATCAGTATGACAATACGACACCCTCTGTCCTTAGACCCTCACATCGTACAAGGAAAAACTTCCGGAGAAAACCCACAGTTTAAAGGGAAAAATTAGGATGAACAATTAAAGAAAATAAAACAAAGTTTAATATTTCAAAATTAGTGACCTGAGTGATATGTACGTAGACTGGGCCTCCCATATAACCTGGCCTAGCCAATATAAAACAATCAGCCAAATAACTTTTCAATACATTATTGATTACTATTTTTGAGGTACTTTTAGGTTAGCAGTAAACATAAGTCAGAGGTAAATTGTGTACTTTTACTCCACTACATGTATACATTTAGTTACTTTACAGATCTGGATGAATGATGTGAAATATAATCAAGTGTTAAATCAGACTTTAGTTCCACCTGGAGTAAATTCACAAGCTACCCTGCAGTATACAAAGTCATTCAAACTAGCTGCACCTTTACCAGCTTTGAGAACACTTTCATGATCAATCATTATAAAACATATCATATATATTATTCTGAAATGGACCAATCTGCACAATGACTACTTTTACTGTCGCTACTTTAACTATATTTTGATGATAATACTTTTCTACTTTTACTTGAGGAACATTTTGAATGCAGGACTTTTACTTGTAACAGAGTATTCCTACACTCTGGTACTTCTACTTTTACTCAAGTACAAGATCTGAGTACTTCTACTTTTACTCAAGTACAAGATCTGAGTACTTCTACTTTTACTCAAGTACAACATCTGAGTATTTCTACTTTCACTACAAGATCTGAGTACTTCTACTTTTACTCAAGTACAATATATGAGTACTTATTCCACCTCTGGTAGCGTATTATTCTGAATTGTAGCCACAAAATCACGCAGAGCTGCATAAAAATAGACTCACAATGGTAAGAAGTGGAAAATAATATTTACAAATGTGTACAATGATTTGTAGGTAATTTTGACTACTCAAGACACCTGACATATACATCTTCAAAGGAAGACTGTGTTCATTCTACAATTACATGGGATTAAAGCAACATGTAGTTTTACTTGTATAATACTTCAAGACTTTATATAAAAGCCTGTTTCTAAAAGTATCAACCATAGCGACGCGGTCAAATCCTCAGTTTATAATTTACAACAACATACTAACAAGCTAAGGTCTAATTACGCAACCAAGTCTCACGGTATTTCGTGTTATAGCCACAAAATAAATGTAATCTATTGATTCGTGTTCACCAACACGATTTTTCCCTTTTTTTCGTGTCACACAGAACGATTTTAAAAGCAATGTATTTCTATTGGTAGTATGTTTCGTGCCTGTGTCTTTTTGTCCGGTCGGGTCTTGGAAGACCAAAAGCTGTGTGGTTCATAAAAACATGTTCTTACTCAATATCAAGCCACGATTATTTTTTTTTTTTTTAATCCTATAATGTCTGGCTTTTTTTGCAGTCTGTGAGGAAAAGAAATGGGGCTCAGAGCCTCAGAATACTGAAATATGTATGTATTTTTTTCCTGAGCACGAAGTGTGCGAAGACCTATTGTAATTGGTAGAATTCTTATTCTTATTTTCCATGCTCTGCAGTTTAGACCTGTTTTTGAGGGGGTTACGACACTATTCATGTAGCGACATTTGGCAACGCTGCCAGGACGGGTGAAACATTTTACATTCTGGAGTCGATGGGTGCAAAATTTCCAACAGACTCGCTAGCTCCTGTGAACGCCCTCAACTCGAGCCGAGGACGTCCAAAAAAAAAGGATTTATCCGAGAGAAGATCGACAATTTTTATCGTTTAAATGACAAAAAGGAAAATGACATCCCTCTGTTGGAGGGGCAAAGGAGGTTGGTGGGATTTTTTTCGCCGCCAGCAAAGCCGGTTCCTGTGACGGAAAAAAGTGTACTGCCAGCGAGCCTTTCCGTTGGCTCTCAGCCCGAGCCTGAGTTGCCGCTAGTGCTAGACTTCAAAATATCGTCGACGACATATTTCCGCGTCGACGCGTCGCCACCATAGACTGTATGACGCCACACACACGTGGGTCACCCAAAGCAACAAGCAGTTCGCAATCGCACTTCTAACACAATGGAGACTGAAACGGCTACCAACTCCTCCTCACAGGATTGCGCACGAAGCCCTCAAACGAAAACATCTCGCCCCAGGTCTTCAAAAGCATGGGAATATTTTAAAGTTAGTCCAAAACGCAAAGATATTTATATATTTATATCTCACTGAGACTGCTGCTTGACCGGAAGCAGCAGCTAGCTGTGGTGGCAACCATTAGCAGCTAGCATTTGCTCTCCGATTTAAAATGGAATTATGGATTATAAATTCAATAATTTTTGTATACATAGACGTTAAAAACCTATGGATTAACCGATTCAGCCGAGTTTTTTCTCATTTGAATGCCATTGAACACGTATTTTGATCAGATTGACAGCTACGGTGGTGAGACGATCTCCCTAGAAGCTCTGTGAAGGTACGTGTTGTGATGACTGTATTTGCTTCCCCTGTCGCGAGTCCGGATCACTCAGTGATGATACTATGTACCTACATAATCTGTGGAGTCTCAGCTTTAATCGGATATCTTGTATGTGCAGCTACGATAAGTAATAAGGGTACTTTTATCTTGAGATCTGTGCCAATGTCCGTTAGCATTTTTCGCTCAGGGGTCATTTAGATGCTTCTTATGAGACTTGTGTTTTGTTTTGGTAAACATGGTTTGTATCGTCAGTTAGCTGAGATTATTTCCGTTAATCTGGTATAACACATTAATAGGTTCTTAAATAGTAAGATCTCCTGAGACACAGTATCGTGGAAAAAATTTGTTTTACATTACGTTTTTTTTACATTACGTTTTTTATGAATTGAACAACAGAAAAATAATCGTTCGATTAGTCGACTAATCGATCAAATAATCGCCCGATTAATCGTTTTCAAAATAATCGTTTCCCCCCAGCACTAGTTGCCGCAATCCTATTCTCCGCCAGCATCCCCCGCCCGTGCAGGTGCTTTGCAGGTTCTTTGCACATATGTTAACCTAATAAATGACGGTGACTTAGAAACCCACTACTTGTGCAACACAAAGATTACTGCACGCGTTCACGTGAAAGGGGCGGGGTTAGCTACATTTGACCAATCACAAACAGGGACAAGTGTACTGACAGCGCAACATCATACTTCATTAATGAAAAGTAAACTAATATTAGACGAATATGAACTTTAAACATCCATGATGATTTAAACATATAATCCAGGATACAAGCCACATAGTTGCACCTGCAAGGAGAATACAGAACAACACGTTAAAAAATAAACTACCGAGTGTTTGAAAGCGTACAACAGTTTTATGATACTGCCCCATCTAAAACACGAGGGGATCTGACTTTATTACATTTGAGTTGAGTGTTTCGTCAACTTAATGTGTTGCTTAAAATAATACGTCTGCATACAGTATATGTGACAATGTAACTAAGTGTTGCACGGCCAGATACGGCTCGAGAAGCTGACTCAGATAAGGAAATATTGTGATATCGATGTGAGATCGATGATCTGATTGATGATGTGATGTCAGTGTGATATGAATGATAAGTGCGACACGTCGGCGTCTTCTCTGCATACGGCAGTTTAAACTGCATTTCCTTTTTCCTGTAATATGACTTGATAGATTTAAACTCCGCACACTGAGCTCTGATCGGTCAGCAGGCGGTGCTTTCACTGAGTTGATCTCTTTTCTATAGACGCCGGAGGCGGGCAGCGTAAGATGAAAAAAAAAGTTATTTAGCCTTCCCAAACCTGAGCCTCACGCGCCGCCTATGCCCAGCAGGCTGCTGTGGCGATACCATCCCTCCAGCGCTACCAGAGGACGGTGGGCAGCATCTATGGATACTTCTCCAACAGCAGCTCTCGGCAAGCATGGCTTAAAGAAATGCATGTCATCCTGGACACTGATGACGTGAAGCTCAAGTCAATCCATGCCGTCCACTGGCTGAGCTTCGGCAAGGCCAATGTTGCTCTACACAGAACAATGTGCGCTGTAGCGGAGGTGTTTCAGCAGGACGCTGAATTAATGCATGACACGATGGCCGAAACACTAGCAAAGGCAATGCTGACCTATGAGTTTATCGCCATCAACAGTCTGCTGTGCGACATATTGGGGACCATAGCGTGCCTGAGCAAGGCATTCCAGCTAAAGTCCCTTTCCTTCGCAAATGTTCAGCCTGCTGTAACCTCAACGATCACTGCGCTGCGAGCCATGCAGATTGGAGATGAAGGCGGCCCAAAATTCCAAGAATTCCTGGCCAACATTCCGGAGAACAACGGCGAGACGTATTTTAAGGGAGAAAAGATAAAGGCCACCAGGGCGATGCGGCAGGCCGTGGATGGTGTAAGGCAGCGCTTCCTCGACACCCTCATCCAAAATATTGAAGATCGTTTCCCCGACATCGGCCTCTTTTCGCATCTTTGACCCACGGTGTCTGCCACGGGACAACACTGAACGTGCGCGATTTGGATGAGCTGCAGACCATCCTGGATCACTTGTGCCCAGCGGGACAGGAACCTATCGTTGACACAGACACCTGCAGCGCAGAGTGGTCACCTTTTTAAGGAGCTGGTCCATGCAAACAACAGCAAAAATTCCTTCCAGGAGTTGGTGAAGATCATGGCTACACAACATGCTGGCTTCCTACCTGAAACCACAAAGCTCCTGGCTGCAATCTCGGTCATTCCAATGAGCACGGTGCCGTGCGGACGTGGATTCAGCATTCAAAATCGCATAAAGACCAAGGGCAGGGCAAGAATAAAAGCAGAAAATCTCGACGTCCTGATTGCATTGAAGGACCACCCATTGAACAGTCTGACTTCTACAGAGCCCTGGAAAAGTTTTGAGTGGAAAAACACCGCCGCATTTTCCAAGGACCATGCAAGGAGCGGTGATTTTATACAGGTACATTATGTATCATGTAACAAACGTTACGTTACTATTGTCGATTGTGTGTGCAAAGAGACAGTATATAAAAGTAACGGTGCAATTCAAAATTGTGTGTGTGCATATATACGTAAAGCGATAGTATTTATAAAGCGATAGTATATCTCTTCTCTTCCCCCCCACCGGGGTATATGGCCTCTCAGCCTTGGTCTGGCGGAAACACTGGACTGAGCACATCATGCAGTATATATATAGAGAAGAGATGTGGGAAAAGAGAGAGGAGAAGAGAAAGACGTATGATGTTAATTGTTGGTAGTTGTTGATTACTGTTTAGATGTTGAAGAGAGTGAGGAGAAAGCAAAGGAGATAGGAGGATATGTGGGGAGGGGAAGAAGAGGGCAGAGGGGAGAGGAGATGGGTGGAGATTAGGGGAGAGAAGAGGGGATGTGGGAAAGAGAGGAGATATGTATAAATTGTTGTTAGGCCTAAGTGTTGTTAGTTGTTGAAATGTCATTAAATGATGCCATATTTTTATTTGGTCAATAAAGGTTTTTAATAGACTTTTGTACTTGTCATTATCTAAAAATATTATATTATTTAGTAGGTCTATACATTTGAAGTAGTGTAAAATATTAGCCTGCATATAATTTGGTTGGAATTCCAAAACAAATAGCTGCTGATACATTTTAGTCCATGTAAGGTCATTACCATAACAAAAGCTGTTCATTACCGACATGCTCTTTTCATTACCATAACACTTCCTTAATAAGTTAATATTTTGATAGGAATATGGAAAACCTTCAAATTTTCATTTTGTACAGGAAATGTTTGGTATGTCTGTTCATATTTTAAAATGATCTTTTTTCAATCAATTGTACAATTTACACCACAGTAAAAGTCAATGTGTGGAACATAAAATTGTGTTACGGTAATGAAGTTAATAACTAAAATTATTATATTATTATATATTTACCTGAATTATTACACTATGTGACTACTTGTGACTATTGACAGCAGCATACATTAAAAAATAAAATGCCAAACATTTACTCAAATATTTAGTTATCATCAATTGAAAATGTGTTACGGTAATTTATTTGGTCAATGATTCGTTAAAACTCTCTAAAAATGTGTTTTAAAACATATACAGAACTTTTCCTTTACTACGACTAGTTCATTTAGAACCTGGTTGATACTAATGAGAACAATTCAAAATACAAAATCTGCATCGAACTGTTTTGGCACAACTGTTACACCAAGTTCGTGAGAATCACGAGGGCAGAGCTGCAGGTGCGGATCTCTCTCTCGTCTGGTTATACTTCACTCGCGCGTTTATGTCCAAATCCATCAGATCTAGCTAGTTCTAGCTAATGACATGGCTAGAAATGCCCAAATTCCAGCTGAGAGGGTCTTCTCTACAGCTGGCCTGATTGTGAATCGCCTCCGCACCCGCCTCTTCCCTGAGCATGTAGATATGCTCATATTCTTAAACAAGAATGAGTATTGAATAGCTGCATTCTGAGCATAGGCCCTGTTATAGGTTGTAGGTGTTTGTTAAATCTCTGTTGTAATAGGGTTACGTTACCCTAACCAGTTATGTTGTTCGTGTATGATCCCTCTTTAAATTTAAAAAACAAGTTATGTTTTAAGCATGAAAGCTAGGCCTAGCTGTCAACTGTTCAAACTGTGATCACCAGTTCAATACATTTGACAAATTCAACTTGGTTTCTATACTTATTTGGACATTACTTATTTTTTTCAAAATAAAAAATGTTTTTTGTTAGAAATTAAAATCAATGTTGATATGGCGTAATTTGAATTAAATACACTGTAAGTGCAGCCTTTACATGTTCATAATTTAACTGTAATGTGTATTTTCTAAGTGTAATAATAATTATTGTTGTAATGTTTCATGCGTGCAATATTTCGTCTTTTATTTTGAAGTCCAAGCTCACGTCTCGTTATGCTGTTCTCGCGTGAGTTAGAGAGCGAGAACATGAGAAGCACCCTCAGAGTTAGATGCACGGATACTTAAAGCTCCGTTAGTTTTGTATTCTTATACATATAAGTTGTGAAGAGAACTGAAGAATACTTCCCTCTGTTTACAGAGCATGCAGCCCAACGAGGTATGTTGTTGTGTTTGTATTACTTTTATGTTTATTATCTCACATGCTGTGCATGTTATTGTGTGTCTAACACGAAACTATGTTTGTCATTTATACTGTTTGTTTGTGTAGTTTTCACGGTGGATTCGGAGGAATAAACCCGTTATGAGAAAGCCACTTGTGTCTGCCTGTGCTTCGAGGGAATTACATACACTATTTAATTTAAATCAGTTTTATTCTGAAAAACCTGAAGTTCACTAACTATTAACTTAATACTTTTATTCTGAAAATTCTTCACTTCCGGTTAGCATTAGCATGTGGCGAAATGCTGCATTTTCAAACCGTGAATCAAAGGTGAAATGACATGTGATGTTGTACACTGAGCAAACTGGGTTTAGCACTCATTTATTGCTGCTGAATAACGTTTATTAGGGAATGTTTAAATAACCACAGACACCAGAATTATGTAATTTAACAACAGAAAAAGGCAGTAATTGCATTGGAATAGGAGAAGACCTCAGATGACAACAGGAAGAGCAAGCCAAGAATTGACCTCTTCTACCTGCTGACCTGGACCAAGCCCCCAGGAAGTGCGCCGGACTCAGATGAAAATATTCGTGCTGGCCAAACGGCGGTACTACACTTCCGTTTGGTTGCCAGGCCCGGAAACACTTTTTCCCATTGACTTACATGGGGAAAGAGTGGTCTGTAACTCGTTGGATAATTTTTTTTAAACTAAATAAACTACCCAGTATGAACACTTGTATAGCCCTTATTAAAAACATTCGTTCCTCAAGTTGTACAAATTAGCTAATAACGTTATTCTGAGAGTTATTTCCCTCTGCATTATGAACGCGCATCTAACCCACGGGACCGTGCCGCCCGGCACGTTCATGTTACGTGTCCCGACCAATCAGAGCACACTGTGCTCCCAGGGAGGGTGGGGCTGGAGCTATTGGAGCTACAACGAGCCGTTAAAGGCAGAGAGTGAAATTCAGTGAATACACGTAGTTTACAGAGATGCTGTATGAGAAACCAATGTGAGTTGCGTTTATCTTTACCCATGGATGCACAATAAGAACGGATCCATGTCGTCTTACTGCCATCCCACGGAGCTGTAATAATGGATATATTGCACATGTTTGCTGTAATTCATTCGATTAAATCTTGTACCGTAAATGTTGTATTAAATAAAGTTAATATTACCGACATTATTAACGTCCCTGTAGCTTCGTATTGCACTAAGAAGCTTATTGCACTGTATATAAATATATATATATACATACAGTGCAATAATAATTTCATGCTAAATGAAGCTCTGTTGGATATCACTAGATCCTGTTACAGCGTAATATAAGTACATAACGATTGATGTGTACATTAGCATCATTACTAGCTAGCCGCTAGCTGCTAACTGCCGCCTCGTTCATATCAAATCCATGATAACAACAATCCATTACCATGCTGTCATGAACGCACGGTGCTATTACGTGTACGCAAATTGACGTGCTTGATGTGAACGAGCATTTTGGTTAAAGTTGCGCATGCTCTATGAGTGCACATACGGGTACTTCTCAGGCATGCTGGGTAATCTGTGACGTTTCACTCTCTCAAAAGTTGGGCCATTTTATCATCATGCGCTAATGAGCAGCTCTCATAGGAATGAATGAGGCCCCGCCTCCCACGCTGTATCCAGTTCTTATTATACATCGATGACCTGGACTGACCGGTCGGATGAGGAGAGCGCCTCCACTCGCACATTTCATTTTGTACACCACCGCATCTTTTGTGTAATTAAATGCTGTTAACTTTTATAAGCTTCCCTTGACTCTTTTCAGTCTCTCCTGCCTTCAGGGTTCTAGAATACACTAACATTTTCAACATTTTTTATAGGATATGTACATTTCGGTTAATCTATTAACCGTTTTTTTGGGGGTCGAATATTCAAATATACATTTGCTTTCAAATTCCCATCCCTACTTCACATAGTAAACAAGTCTCTTCACTCAGGTGTTTTTCCACAGGCCCTGAAAACTGCAGTCATTAAACCGTTCTTAAAAAATAATAATCTAGATTAGGGGTGTAACGGTTCACAAACATTTCGGTTCGGTACGTACCTCGGTTTTTAGGTCACAGTTCGGTATACGTTTTCGGTACAGCAGAACAAATGATCACAAAACATAACATATATATATTTTTTATATATATATATTATTCTTAAACGGTGAATAATGTATTCACTCAAATAAATACAAAATATAATAAAAACATTAAGGTGAAGCATTTCGATGGACTGAAATAATCTGTATTTGAACTTTACTGTACTAGTACTCACAAAACATAAACTATTCGTTTTGGGTTTTTAATTATTATTAAACTGTGAATATTCAGTCTAATAAATACAAAATATAATAAAATAAACATTACGGTGCAGCATTTTGATGAACTGAAATAATCTGTACTTGAACTGTACTGTACTAGTACTCACCTAAGCAGCCAGCTTGACACTAGGACTTGCTTGCTTGTCATTGTATTTTCATGTTTTTTTAAAGAAAATTAACTTGTCCACATTGCTTGCCGAAAGGGCAGATCTGCTGGCACTAACAATGTCTCCTGCTGTGGAGAACACCCTCTCGCTAGGGACAGAGGTAGCAGATACAGCCAGGTAGCGCTTTGCTAACAAGGCTTAAATGCTAGCGGGAATTGGGTTTGCACTTCAGTCTTTTTTCTTTTGGTACCGGTGATATTCACGTTCGGGTGATGCCTTTTCAAATGAGTGTGCAAGTTTGATGCATTGCCAGCCGCGTAACCAATTTTAGTTGAACAATGCCGACAAACCGCTTTGGTTCGGTCCACCTGTCTTTGTCCGTCATCCTTGTACGTAACTGCGAAACCAAAATGTTCCCAAACCGGAGACTTCAATGATGCTGGAGGATTTTTCAAGCTCAACTTTATATGCGTTCGCCATTTCGACAGTTCCTCAAATTACTGACTAAATTTGAATGCATCCCTGTGACCAGCTCTCATAGTATGCCTCTCGTCCAATGAAATGACTTGCTCGCTCTATGACGCGTTGAACCCAATGTGAGCAAATTACTCAATGCTGCGACGCAGCACCTGAGATTACTTCCAAAAAGTTGTTCACGTTCTCAATTTTTTACGTTTAACGTTATATTCGTTCGGTACACTTCGGTACACACGTGTACCGAACCGAAGGGCCCATACCGAATAATTTCGGTACGGGTACGTATACCGTTACACCCCTAATATAGATGCTTCAGTAATGAACAATTACAGGCCCATATCAAACCTGCCATTTCTAGGTAAAATCATTGAAAAAGTTGTTTTTCAACAGTTGAGTAATTTCTTGCATTTAAATAACTGTTTTGATGTGTTCCAGTCAAGCTTTCAACCAAACCAGAGCACTGAGACTGCTCTTGTAAAGGTCTTCAATGACATCCACTTAAACACAGACAGTGGCAGAACTTCAGTGTAAGTATTATTAGATCTCAGTGCTGCGTTTGACACTGTTGACCACAACATATTACTAGACCTACTAGAAAACTGGGTGGGACTTTCGGCAACAGTTCTAAATTGGTTTGAATCCTACTTAAAGGACAGAAAAAACGTTGTTTCTATAGGTAAATACACATCTGAGTTGACAAATATGACATGTGGGGTACCTCAAGGCTCCAACTTGGGGCCTCTTCTCTTTAACATCGACATCGACTGGCTCAGATAATGAAAAACAACCAAATAAGTTACGATAGCTATGTGGATGACACACACATTTACGTAACCATTTCACCAGGAGACTATGCTCCAATTCAAACACTGACTAAGTGCATTGAACAAATCAATGACTGGATGTGTCAGAACTTTCTCCAATTAAACAAAGATAAAACTGAGGTAATGATTTTTGGAGCCAAGGCAGAACGTATAAAAGTCAGCACTGAGCTTCAGTCTGCAATGTTCAAAACAACAGATAGAGCCAGAAATCTAGGTGTAGTCATGGACTCTGACCTGAGTTTCAACAGTCACATTACAACAGTTACTAAATCAGCATACTATCACCTAAAGAATATATCTAGGATTAAAAGACTAATGTCACAGCAGGATTTGGAAAAACTTGTCCATGCTTTTATCTTCAGTAGACTAGACTAATGGTGTATTTACAGGTCTCACTAAAACATCTATTAGAAAGCTGCAGCTGATTCAGAACGCTGCTGCTCGAGTCCTTACTAACACTAAGAAAGTGGATCACATCACTCCAGTTCTGAAGTCTTTACACTGGCTTCCTGTGTGACAAATAATTGATTTCAAAATGTTGCTGCTGGTTTATAAAGCTTTGAATGGTTTAGGCCCAAAATACATTTCTGACCTACTGCTAAATTATGAACCATCCAGAACTCTCAGGACTTCTGGGACTGGTCAGCTTTCTGTCCCTAGAGTCAGAACTAAACATGGAGAAGCAGCGTTCAGTTGTTATGCTCCAAATATCTGGAACAAACTACCAGAAACCTGCAGGTCCGCTGCAACTCTGACTACTTTTAAATCCAGGCTGAAGACTTTTCTTTTTGCCGCTGCTTTTAATTGAACTATTAACTACTAACTTTTATCCATGTATTTTTTTCTTTTAATGTTTATTTTATTATCTTTTTAATGACTCTTTTCAAATGCCATTTTCTTAATGTCTTTCATTTTTGTAAAGCACTTTGAATTGCCTTGTGTTGAAAGGTGCTATATAAATAAACTTGCCTTGCCTTACCGAGTCCAACAGTGTCCAGTGTTTCCGGAAAACACTGGAAACTGTGATTGTTGATTGTTTGTTATGTGGATTTGTAGTATTTGTGTTACTGTATGTTCAATAAAGGTGTATTTTTGCTAAATCTTGAGACATTGCCACTGTATGTACTAGTGCTGGGGGGAAACGATTATTTTGAAAACGATTAATCGGGCGATTATTTGATCGATTAGTCGACTAATCGAACGATTATTTTTCTGTTGTTCAATTCATAAAAAACGTAATGTAAAAAAAACGTAATGTAAAAAAAAATGTTTTCACGATACTGTGTCTCAGGGGATCTTAATATTTAAGAACCTATTAATGTGTTATACCAGATTAACGGAAATAATCTCAGCTAACTGACGATACAAACCATGTTTACCCAAACAAAACACAAGTCTCATAAGAAGCATCTAAATGACCCCTGAGCGAAAAATGCTAACGGACATTGGCACAGATCTCAAGATAAAAGTACCCTTATTACTTATCGTAGCTGCACATACAATATATCCGATTAAAGCTGAGACTCCACAGATTATGTAGGTACATAGTATCATCACTGAGTGATCCGGACTCGCGACAGGGGAAGCAAATACAGTCATCACAACACGTACCTTCACAGAGCTTCTAGGGAGATCGTCTCACCGCCGTAGCTGTCAATCTGATCAAAATACGTGTTCAATGGCATTCAAATGAGAAAAAACGCGGCTGAATCGGTTAATCCATAGGTTTTTAACGTCTATGTATAACAAAATTATTGAATTTATAATCCATAATTCCATTTTAAATCGGAGAGCAAATGCTAGCTGCTAATGGTTGCCACCACAGCTAGCTGCTGCTTCCGGTCAAGCAGCAGTCTCAGTGAAATATAAATATATAAATATCTTTGCGTTTTGGACTAACTTTAAAATATTCCCATGCTTTTGAAGACCTGGGGCAAGATGTTTTCGTTTGAGGGCTTCGTGCGCAATCCTGTGAGGAGGAGTTGGTAGCCGTTTCAGTCTCCATTGTGTTAGAAGTGCGATTGCGAACTGCTTGTTGCTTTGGGTGACCCACGTGTGTGTGGCGTCATACAGTCTATGGTGGCGACGCGTCGACGCGGAAATATGTCGTCGACGATATTTTGAAGTCGACACGTCGACGACGTCGACGCGTCGCTACAGCACTAGTATGTACTAGGGCTGTGCAATTAATCGTATTTTAATCGCGATTACGATTATGGCTTGCGACGATTATGAAAACAGCATAATTGACAAAATACGATTATTTTGCTGGGTGCGCTTTCGCCCCTCCCTAAAAGCCCACTCGGCCACGTGGGAGTGACATGTGTTGTGAGTGTTCAGCGCGAGCGAAGATGTCAGAACAAGAGCAGCAACTCGTTAAAAAGAACGGTAAAACTATTATATCGGCCACCGAAAATTATCGGCCGAAAATGGTTAAAAAGGCACCGAAAAAATATCACCGAATGTCAGAACAGGCTTACGTTGGTAACCTAACGTGTTGTTGTGATGACGTAATAAAGACGCGGCGACCATGCTCGCGGCTGGCTCACAGGGGGGGGGAACATTGACCTTTGTCATCGAGATTGCCCTGAGCCTTTAACAAATCGTATTAAATAATCTGATGACAGACTGTAAACAGAATAGCTGAAATTTTAACAAACTAAATAACTCTGTTTCCTCTAATCATTAACCCATGTTTGTATAATGTAGTTAACTCCGTGTGTTGCTGCTAGCATACATAACACCTGACGTGGAAACGTTACTCGTGGATGGGGCTACAGAGCTGTTAGAAAGACGGTCGAACCCGGTACATTCCTCCGTCTGCATGCGGTGCACTTTTGCTAAATGTTTAGACAAATTGCTCGTGCTTACATGCTAAACTCTTATTGCACTTATGGTAACAAGTATTCTCCACATCGAGACGGGTAAAGTTTAACCACACCTCGGAGCGCGTTCTCTCCGCCATCTCCGCAGTGTGCTCCGCTGCATGTAGCAGCTGCGTGTGTGTAAACTGCCCCGCCCCCTCGCACACAGACGGGGGAGAGAGATCTCCTCTGATCGAAAATACATCATAGACGCATTTGTTGTCTTTGCATATTAGAAACGAGTTGGCGACACTAAGACTGCGATATGTTTTTTAGCAATAATACATGACATATATAAATGTACTGTATGCATTCAAAAGTGCTGAATAAATGTTTTATGGACCCATAATAGTGATTATTATTTAAGTTAAGTTTTGCCATAATCATGTCTATTTCCATAATCAGGTAGCTGAACAACATTGGTAAAAAATGTATACATTAGGCTATATATATATATATTTCTATTAATCATTTTCGGCCTTTCGGCATTCGGTTTTCGGCCAACTGTTTCCTATTTTCGGTATCGGTTTCGGCCAAGAATTTCCCATTCGGTGCACCCCTAACTATTTCCACTATTTGCAAGTACTTTGCCATTACATTTCACATCGCTAAAGATATGTGCCCAGTTAGCACTGTTAGCAACCAGAGCTTTAAGCAACTTGTCAACACGTTGGACAAGCGTTACGCGATGCCGTCTTGGTATTATTTCAGCAGGTCTGCGCTGCCTGCACTATATGACAAATGCCGTGGGGAAGTTGAGAGAGATGTGGCTTCAGCTGACTACTTTGCTACCACAACAGACCTATGGTCTAGCCCAGGGGTGCCCAACCAGTCGATCGCGAGATGTGTCTAAAAATAGAACAACAATATTCTGTTTTATCGTTAATGTCCTGTAACATAATCTTCCTGTGCCAGAATAATGCACTTGAACGCATCAAAGCTTTGTGATTGTCCGGCGTCACCCCATGTGTCGGGGCGTGGCTGAGGGTCTTCAGTACAGGTGGCAATATTGTCACCTGCCTGTGCTCATCTCTGAAACCAGACCATGTAAACAGGCTGTTGTTTCTTGCAAAAAATCTTGAAGAGATGACATGAGCAGCCCTACCAGCATTTGCCATGGTGGCCTAAACATTTTTATTTGGTCTTAAATTGTAGTTCAACATTTATTTCCTGTTACTTCTGGACCATGACGGTTGGCCAGCCTTCAACGTTTAGCTGAGTGGAATATGTTGAATATGTTTTACCAAAATGTTGGCTATATGTTAAGGAGTTTTCAGTAGGTTGTGACAGTGCACTGCATCATATTTGATTTGATTTATTTTGGTCTAATTTATTTTTATTTATCATATTAATAACATATGTTTAGTATGGTTTTGGAAGTGCGCTCCAACATATTTGTTGATCTTGTTTATTGGTAAAATATTATTTGTTTTAAAGTTCAATACATGGTCAATGAATAATCGTCAAAATAATCGTGATATCAATTATTGACCTAAATAATCATGATTATGATTTTTGCCATAATCGCACAGCCCTAGTATGTACTAGGCAGGGCCGATTTTTGACATAGGCGCCAGATCTGGGGGGCGCTGTGCTGGTAGCTCTGGGAGGGGAAAAAACTAGTGGTGCACGATAATTATCGGTCCGATATTAGGAATTATGACGTCATCCCGATAAACCCGATAACAGTATTAATAGCCCCGATAATATACAATATATTTTTTGGGTAAAAAAAAGAAAATAATACTGCGGTGTGGGTGGATTGGGATGAGGGGCGCTTGTTTTTCACTCGGCTCCTCCCGTTTTGCCAGTACTGTGGTATTAGTGGTTTAGGAAGAGGGGAGTTTTTCACAAATCCAGCGCTCTCTAACTCATGCCTGGCTGTGACGTAAATGGTGTGCGGCCGTGAAGCCAGGACAGTAAACAAACATGTCGTCGGTAGTATGGGACTATTTCAAAGTTTCAGAGTTAGATAGTTCGCTTGCTATTTGTATTAACAAATGCAATGGGAAAAAGACAACGAGCTATAATACTTCCAACCTGATTAGTCACCTGAAACATCGCCATCGCTACGATGGTGTGTTAAAGCGTACGAGGACGCCTGCGCTGCTAAACTAGCGGCAAATCCAAAGCCAGCTGCAAAGGCACCGGGGCTTTTACCTATCGACGAGGCTTTTGAAAAAGGCAAGAAGTTTGCCAGAGATGACCCCAGGGTTAGTTTTGTTCATAGTAGTAATGCTCATGTCATTTGCTCACTACTAGTCTTTTTTTTACCACCAGGTGTGCATAAACTACAGGTACATTTAATATATATATATTATATTATTATCGGTTATCGGTATCGGTCTTGAGAAGCAGGAAGTTATCTGTATCGGTATCGGTTTCAAAAAACCAATATCGTGCATCCCTAGAAAAACCATTTTTGACCTTAGGCGCTCATCCTAATTTTCGGCCTTCATGTAACAATATTCATAATTAAGTAAATGTAACACCCTTTTCACCCCGGTTACACTTTTCATTTGCCCTGTACGATAGGCACTGTAAGTGATGAAAGTGGGGGATGTTGGCTTATCAGGCGCCCACAGCTCACAGCCAAAGTGCGAGCGTGGGAGCGAGCGAGCGAGGGAGAGAGCGAGCGAGCGAGGGAGAGGGCACACCGGTACCGGCGCCGTTGTTATTAGAATCTGGTGCTAGCTGCGCTAACGGATATAAGAAGTAGATGTTTCTACAACCAGGGTGGAGGGGAGCTCTACTGTCAGACTGAGAGGCTCAGTGAGGTAAAGGACTTTACTTTTTTAGTCTAAGTTATCTCAGTGGGTCTCAAACGTTTTGACCACAAATTATGTAAACACATATTTCCAAGGCACTCCTTTATAATTATTAGGATAAATAAAAACAGGTTTGAAATCATTCCAATGTATACTATAGGACAGTAAACCAAAAATATTGTTTAAAGTTGGAGAGATAGAAAAATATGCATAAATAAATAAATGTTAACAAGGTAAAATAAGAAAATAAAGAACAAAAATAAAATAAGTTATATTTATTTGTTATTGGCTATACAAGCGGCCGAGATGGGTTTTCTCCGCAGGGTGGCTGGTGTCTCCCTTAGGGATAAGGTGAGAAGTTCGGTCATCAGGGAGGGACTCGGACTTGAGCCGCTCCTCCTTCGCGTCGAAAGGAGCCAGTTAGGATGCCACCTGGGCGCCTCCCCAGGGAGGTGTTCCAGGCACGTCCAGCTGGGAAGAAACCAAGGGGTAGACCTAGGACCAGGTGGAGGGATTATATCTCTTTGCTGGCCTGGGAGCGCCTTGGGATCCCCCAGTCAGAGCTGGTTGATGTCGCCAGGGAAAAGAAAGTTTGGGGCTCTCTGCTGGAACTGCTACCCCCGCGACCCGACCACGGATAAGCGGGAGAAGATGGATGGATGGATGGATGGGCTATGGTAGGTTATTGGTTATGTTCATATACTTATTTAATTATTCAAATGTAAACCGATCTTTTTTATATGGGTGTTTTAGAGTTGTACCCCCTAGATCAGGTCTCTAGCAATTGTGTGCTCAAAGTGCACCAGATTGAAGCATTTTACTTTAAAATGTTCAAAGAAATCTTCCCGGGGGGCATACCCCCGGATCCCCCTAGAGCAGGGGTGGCCAACCCGCGGCTCTCGAGCCGCATGCGGCTCTTTGCCTAGTTTCATGCGGCTCTTCAGTTCATATCGAATTGTATGTGTGAGTTTGGGGGAGAGACAGTGACTCCTGACTAGTGTTGCACGGTGTACCGATACTTGAAAGGTATACCCTGCCGTTAAAAACGTTACGATTCCTCCGTTTCATTAGTATCGGTACTTTAAGAGTGACGGGGGAAAGTACTCCGGTGAGAAAGCGCTGTTTTAATAAGAGCCGTGTGTGTTCAGCGCTCTGCTTTCACTCCCTGCACTGCAGCCGTGCCTGTAGTCCCTCCCTCTCAAGCACGCTCTAAGTCCCTCCCCTCTCTAGTGCACGCGGCCACGCGCTAGCTGCCAGAGCATGTGAGAAAACGAGAAGCATGGCTGCAAGTGGGAGTGCAGCTGCTGCTGCGCCTCGGCTTGTTGACAAAAAAGACGCCAGAAGCGACATTTTGATGTATTTTAGCTATGTCTCTGACAGTGAGGGCAAGCCTACGGACACCACGAGGCCTGTCTGTAAGAAATGTATTAATTTGATGTATTACGAATTCTTGTCCTTTATTGTATTTATTGTTCTCATTGTTTAAAAGTTTGTGTTATGGTTATGGTTCTGGTGTGAAATAAAGCACAATTACATTTAAGACTGTTTCCCTTTTTTTAAGAAAAAGAATCGGAATCGCAATTCTTGACTTGGTATCGAAACCAAAATGTTGGTATCGTGACAACACTACTCCTGACAGTTAAACCTGATATTTAGTAGGTCTGTTAAGTATTGAATGCTGATAATTCTGACGTAATTTGGCCGCTCAAAGTTGTTTGGGCTCGGATAAAATCGCTCCGGCTCTCCCTACGTGTGTATGTGTGGTGTCAGTATGAGAGGATGACAGGCGTCTAATTTTGATGTGGCCCAAGAGCCAATCACAATAATACCGCCAACGGAGCCCCGCGCCCCCCATGAAATTCAAGGTGTTATATATATAATTTTTAAAAAAAAAATATATATATATAGCACCAAATTGCAAATAATCTATAACTACTGTCACTTTTCACATTGAACATGTGCTCTTTTATTAAATAAACTAAACGCTTTCATCTTAAATTGTGGGTTTAGTGTTTTTGACCCTAAGAAACTGATGGATTAATCAATAACAATAATCCACAGCTCCTCTCTCTGCTCCAGAGGATTTAAAAAATATATATCCCAATGCCACAAAAATGCATCAGTGACGTGGTTGAAATCTTGTCTCCAGAAAACTAAAAACTGAAACAATATCAGTGACTGTGTGTTTGATGTGGCTCTTTGCAGTAACATAGAAAACATGTGGCTCTTAACCTCTGACTGGTTGGCCACCCCTGCCCTAGAGGATGTGACGTTCACCCCCCAAATCAAACATGTTCATACAATACTGAATACATTTGAAGCCATTTTGACGTATATTACCTATGTCAATAAGTTTCTGTTTTTGTGGTGGTGTATTCGTCTTTTGTAGAGATTTTTCATTTATTCTTTATAAAATCTCGCCTAGGGCAGCAAATTGGCTAGGTACTAGGCCTCAAGAGCCTTTCTTGCTGGCAGACACATAGAAACAAATTGGCGGGGCGCACTTTGCACGTGCCCACACTAAAAAATTCCACGTGCTCCGTGCTCACATTATGCTGGGCCCACGTGCCTTAGCACTGCTGCTATGACTCCATCCTAGGGGAAACACTGGTGTCAGTTTTATTAAGAACTTGTGGTAAAACAAATATTTGTATCACTCGTCAAATATAGCATATGAAAAAACAAACGTGAGAAAAGGCTGAGTTGACCGCAGTGCAGAATCGTTGTATAGTATAAATCTCCTAACAATGTTGTCCATTTTAGACATAGACTTATTATATTTACAGCCCTTAATAACATTCATTTTCTGGGCTCAATGTGTGTCTGGGCCGTTTTCGTTGTGATCGCTTAATTCACCTAGTTTCCCCTTGTTTATAATATTATCACTGTTCCAAGCAAACGAGTGCTTTTGTTTTGAAATCACTTCCTCGAGTTTCGCGCCCCTCGCTCCAATGACCATTAAGTAAGGTAAAAACCAAAAACGCCTTGCAGACGCTCTTCCGTTTACTTTTTTAATAAAGAAAAACAAATGGTCCGAAGATACACGGATTCATCTCCCTCCATCATGTTGATTTGAATCCGAAGTTCTGAACATGAGCCTGCCCCGCTCGACCTTCTGAGCCAATCACAGCGTGATAATGACCTGCTTTCCGTTTCAACTATACTCCTTCCGTTTCCACTATACTTTCTCTCACACATGCATTCTTCTCTCACATACATATATTGTCTTCAGACATGCATATATTATTTATAATATTAAATGTAAACATTGAATTAATGTGAATGAGAGCAACATTTATAAATATGAGCGTTAAAATATATGAATGAGAGCAAAATGTATATATGTGTGAGTGAAAAATGTATAAATATGAGCGTTACAATATATGAATATGAGAGCAAAATATATATTGTGTGAGTGAAAAATGTATAAGTATGTGAGTGACAATATATGAATGTGTGAGTGTAAATATATATGTGTGTGAGAGTGAAAATATATAGGAGAATGTGTGTGAGAGGACCAGTATGAATTACGGCCTGTACGGCCCCTCATATTAAGGAGTACAAAGTTACACAAAATTAAGTTTTTGTGTAGATTAAGTACCTCAAAATTGTACTTAAGTACAGCACTTGAGTCAATGTATTTAGTTACTTTACATCACTGCACTACACTGTCCGTAAAATAATAATAAACATCTCTTAATGAATTAACCTCCGAGGTGATTTGGGTGGAAATGGGCGTTTTTACCGTTTCTCTGGAACCCATTGGTCGATTTTGGTGATTGACATCTCTTTTTGACCGTTAGAGCCAATAGAATCGAAGGGGAATTTCCACATACACACACATGTTAACAAAAAAAGGTGGGGGCTTTGCGCATGCAGGTTTGCATCAGAGCGAACCTATCTCTCGCTCTGACATCTGGAAACGGAAAAGCAGGTTTATTACTTATGGATAGAGATGTCCCGATCCGATCACGTGATCGGGGATCGGAGCCGATCACGTGAATTTCAAAAGATCGGAATCGGGAGAAAAAAATCGGGGATCGGGACTTTAAAAAAATAAAAATAAATATATATATTTGTATTATTTTATTTAATGTTACAAAACAAAAATGACCATGTTCACGTCTTAAAGTCATCCTGAGGCCTTAGTTTTGGTTTGAAATTACACAACATGTATATGTTGCTTCTTTTGGGCTTGTTTTCAGACCTGGTTGCTTATTTCTCTCAAATCTGGCAACAGAGTGGGCGCAGTGTCTAATAGTAGCAGTAAGCTAACGAGAGGCTACGTTCAGCTGGTGACTCGGGAATCGGGACGGAGAAAATGTCAGGAGTTTGGAAGTATTATAAAATTGAAAGCGAAGGCAGTGTAACAGCCAGATGCAATGTTTGCAAGGCGGAGGTTCCGCGTGGTGGAAAGAACAGAGCTACGTTCAACACGACCATGCCACCTGAGAAACAAACAGCAACAACAACACGACGAGTACACAGCGGCCACTCAGGTAACGGCACTGAAACAACCGACACTTTCAGAGACTTTTAAAAGGAAAGAGAAACTGCCCCAGAACAGTGAAAAGGCCAAAAAAATAACAGCCAAGATAGCTGAATTCATCGCGGCCTTTATCTGTTACCTTTTTTTTCTCTTAATACATTGCATAAAGATCCGATCGGGAAAAATCGGTATCGGAAGATTGTCAAAATCAAATTATCGGAATCGGATCGGGAGCAGAAAAAGGTGATCGGGACATCCCTACTTATGGATTATCAGAAATCATTTCAAAGGGACACCGACACATTGGATTAACCTATGGATTAACTTCAGCAGTGTTTTTATCGTTGTAATGCCATTGAAGACCACTTTTGACCAGACAACGACAAAGGTGAGCCATTTTGCCGTTTCTAGCTACCTAGTGCCACATGTTTTGAAGTCTGTTCTTGTTAATATCTTCGCGAGTTCTTATCATGGAGTGATGATGTATGTACCGTTCGATTCTGTGTCTTCTCACGATCAGATCAATGGGTTGGACGTGCAGCTACGATAAGTAATAAGGGTGTTATGAGTGAGTTTCTGTGCAAAACGCCGTTAGCATTTTTCGCTTGTGGCTAATTCATAGGCTCAGCGCTAGCTTTGTGGGTTTTAAAAAAATTAATTAAAAAAACAGACAGACGCTGTTTCCTGCAGATGACGCGTTTTTCCCCCCGATATCGGGGGTGCGGTGTAGAACAGGTTAAAAATAAATAAAAAATCTCCCGTTCATCGCGTCTATTTGGCGTGCCCCACACTTTGAGAAACGCTGGGATAGAGGGAGTCGTATGTTGTACAGATTGTAAAGACTGTTGAGCCAAATTCTTGTTTTTGGGCTGTATAAATAAAATTGACTTGAAACAGTTGCTGATAGTACTGGCACCTTTTTTATTCCAATTCAAGCACTGGGTACGCAGATGGGTAAAAATCAGAAGTCCCGGTGTTGTGTCAAATTATGCACCCCCGTCGTGAAATGCACCACTTGACACGGGAACGCGCATTTGAATGTATAGTCCGCTATTCTATGTTGTCTTTTTGATGGTTGGGTTGTCGAATCCTAGATTTTGCATTCATTCGTCACTTATTTTTCAGTTAATTTTTTATTTAATATATGTTTTTATTTAATTGTGATGTCCTGTCTGTATACTTTTGCTTGTGCTTTACAATGTATTGTTTATTTTTACATCAAGTGCTTGAGGATGGGATTAATATAATTTTTTTTATTTTGGGTGGTACTTTTTATGAACAGCCTGGGTGCCACGATATGCACCCAGTGTGAGAAAAAGTTTTTAGAGAGTAGGGTTGCCAGAAACTGACCATGATCAAAATCGATTATTCGGCAGCCCTGGCGAATAATAATCGATTAATCGACCCCCCCCCCCCCCCCCCGCGCGGGCCAAACCAAATTTAAAAAAAAAAAATCAGACAAAAGGAATTCCGTTGTTTTCTTTACTGGAACATGTTTAACAGTACAAACAAATAAGCGACAAATAAACCAACATCAACATGATGTTGGTTTATTTTTTGTTATTTTCTAAAGTGCCTGCCAGTGCCTTTTATTTGGAGATGCGCTATGCGTGCACAATGTATTTGTTGCAATGCTGCCATTATTAAATACAGGCTACGGCTTGTGTTAATGATAGCAGCATTGCAATAAATATTATTATAGCAATTTATTTATCGCAATGCTATTATTAATACAGGCTGTAGGCTGTCAAATGCGAACGCATTGCTGAGGTTGAGCTATGATAGACCAACGTCTTTTCGCAGAGCTTGCATTTCACTTCCTTTGTACTTATAAGTTCGAAGTAGTTCCACGAGGAGGAACTCTTTTTACCTGCCGCTTTGTTCATCTTTAGTCGCACGTGTGAGGGAGGGTGGGGGTGGGGGCGGGGTCAGTGTGTAGCGTGCTGCAGCAGCAGTCTGCTCTGCACGCAGGCTTCCTCCAAGTTTACAGTAAAACAAACTGGTGGTGTGACCAATTGCCATTTACAATTGTTAATACTATTACTATTATTAGCATTAGTCTGTATTTTGGTTGAAACTAAGCCAGAAAAAAAATTAAACAAATAAAACATAAATAATAATAAAAAAAATATATAAATAAAATCGATTTTTAAAAATAATATTCGATTATGGAGACTGTAACGATTAATCGAATAATCGAATAATCGCTGGCATCCTTATTAGAGAGTACTTGTCCATGGACAAGTGAGTTTGGCAATTTACTTGTCCGAATACATTTTTCACTTGTCCAGAATGGACAAAAATTGGGGCCACTGGAATCTTCTTCTTCGTCATCGTATTTTACATTTTCCCACGGTTTTTACGACACCGCTAACGTAAGTGAGCGGTAAGAGTTTACTGCATCACACATAGGGTTGGGTATCGTTTGGATTTGAACGATTCTGGTTCTGCTTTTCGATTCCGGTTATTTTCGGTTCTTTGAGAGGGTAAAAATAAGTCAAACTGGGAGAAAAATATATTTATGAAAAGATTAAGTCAAATCTGTATTCCTTCACTTCATACTGTTGAATTTCTTACGGTTATTGAATACAATTATATAAAAATAATCTCTGCATTGTTTAGTTAGTTCTAAGTGGTGCAGTTTGAGAATGTACAATTGGCCCAGTCTCCTCTGATGTTACACTGCAACCTGCCTGTGAGACAGAGTCCAACCACACATGTCCAACACATAGGACATAACCTAATAATAATAATAATAATGACACATTAGATGTATAGCCTATAGGCCTAGCGCTTTTCTACAACTCAAATACGCTTACACATGTCCTGCAATACACATGCTGCAGCTGCCCAGCTGCTCACTGTTTGTAAAAGTAAATAAATAGTATTTTCATTTCAATAATGTACTTTCTATACCCTGCTTCATAAACAATACTGACATCCCTGTGCTCCTCTGAGTCTGGGGGTCCGGGGATGTGAGGACAGCACGAGGACACAGACAGGGAGGTTGCTTTACTTCATAAAGGAAATGGTGGTCAATATTAACAACATAGGAGTTAAAACGCTTAATAACCTTCATTATGTGTTAGAGAAAGAACATAAGAAAGTTTGACAAAGATGAGGTTGTTAATCGGGCAGCGGATCCGCTGTGTGTAGAGAGAGAGAGAGAGAGACAGAGAGACGCTGAGCTGCACCATGCAGCGATCAGCTGATACGGAGCATAGAGAGAGAGAGCTGCAGTCCGCGGGGCTCGGCCTCGCCTCCTGTCCTCACAACTCTTATTAATCCCGGTACCGGACAATTGTTATTTGTTCCTACTCGTGTTAGAAATTAAAATCAATATTTTGATGGCATAATGTACCTTAAATGTACCTTCAGTTTAAATGCTGTTTTATACTGAAAAACCAGAAAATTATAGTGCACAACCAGTCAAGCTTTTATTCTGAAAATCCTTCATCTCCGGTTAGCATGTGGCTAGTTTACCATTTCTTATAGAGGTTAATTTAGTAGCGAAATGACATGGAGTGATGCACACAGAAACCTACTGATTTTAACACTGCAACTATAGACGTATTATTATTGCTGAATATTAAATGAAGGTATAGTTTATTTGAATAAAGTTATTGTTATTGGTAAGATGTGACAACTTCCGGAATGACCAGAAACCAAACCAGCCGTGAAGTATTTTCTGTATTTTTTAGAATATTAACTACAACGTTTAGAATGTGTTAAAGGAAAAGTGATGAAAGACAATATGAGGAGAAGAGGCGTGTTTAAGTATGTATTGAATGTACAATGCCTGAATCCTCTGTTTAAACGTAACAACGGACATTAAGATGTGGAGGGCCGGCCCGCAGGGAGGAGCCTGCAGAAGCTATATAAGAGCAGCACCTGAGCGGTTCGGCCTCTTTTCTCTGCTAGCGAGGGCCAGAGACAGCTGCTTTTCTGTCGGACAATATCCTGTTTGTGACTGTACCGCGCCTTTTATGAATTAAAGTACCAATTTGAAAACATCTCAGAGACTCCATTTAGTCTCCTTTTTAAGCTTCTCTTTCCTGGACGCGAGAATAACTATCACAGTTAACAATTGGTGCTCCGCGACGTGATTCTCGTTGGACAGAAGAGACTACACAACCAGCTGTTTTCCGGAGACGCGGCTTCCGTTCGACACAACGAGCTCGAATACTTGGTAAGAGGAAACCTGTTAAATCAAATTCTTCATAGTTTATGCAGTACAAAATAGGTTTGTGTTGGACGGAGGCCAGCGGATCCTGAAAATAGCTGTGTATTTAATGTTAAAACAACCAAATTTATAACAATAAGAATTCCATAACACGTGGCGTTGCATTTTCACAATCAGGGTGAGTTCAAATTTCTTTTTTCATATATCTAACCCTGCATGCTATTAATTTGTGTGTGTGTAGTATTTTAAAATATAAATGTGTGTGGCCATTGTACTTTGGGTAGGTGTCTTGTTGTGTTTTCATGTAGGTGTCCCTTGTTACGTCAGTAGTTAAATTAGCCTATGACGTAAGGATATATAAGTCCATTTAACGATTATTGTTAAGATCTATGGGACATAGCGAATTGATTAAGGATCAAGTAATTGAAAACCAACAAGGCATAGCGAATGAACTTAGGGTTGAGTAACTGAAGACAGTGCTAGTCGAAAACAGTTGAGAACTGTTTTAAAAAAGTCCTTTTGAGGAAAGGCTTGATTAAGGTGTAAGCTTTATCAGTGGTCATAACTGTTCTAGTTTCAACCAAGATATTGCGGGTGGAATACGAGATGTGGAGTTACAACAGCATTACGTTAAATTGACGACGGTCATTTAATGGTCGCTGATAAGTTACCATAATACTCCCACCTAGCGTGTCGAAATGGCAGCAGTTGACCAATAGTGGACTATAAAGTCAAATAATACGTAGATAGGTTTATAGCTTATGCGTAAGGGTTCCTAACTTTAAGTGATGATATCAATAAGATAAAGCCCATTTTTTCATAGTAAACTAGATAGAAATGTTATTTTAAACTGCAGTGTTGTTTTGTGTTCAATTTTCTTGACAAGATTACACCCCGCCATTATTTAAACTCCCCTCTGAGAGCCACGAGATGTTTTCAAATCCCTTTGTTCTTCAGGTCAAAGGTTGGAAAATCAGTTGCCATCTTGTCTTGTCCTCATGCTGAAAATAAGCCACACGGCAGTCGCCATTTCGTGAAATGCTAATTGAAAGTACTCTGTTTGTTTTGACACACAGTCCCACTCACATGAGGCTAGGCACTCCATATTGAGAAGGACAAATCATATTTATTGGCAGAAGTTGGAACTATAAAATAGACAGGTTATCTTACCGTGGGAAGTTTGGTATTTGTAGGAGTCTGGTTTTGAAAATATTGTTGTTTGCAAGTGCGTATTGGCGGTTTATTTGAGATATTCTTGTTTGCAAGTGTGTATTGGCGGTTTATTTGAGATATTCTTGTTTGCAAGTGTGTATTGGCGGTTTATTTGAGATATTCTTGTTTGCAAGTGTGTTTTGGCGGTTATGTGCTGTGTTGTTTAACCATATTCACATTTTCTTCCCATTTTTAAGGAAATAAGCTTCTTCTTGTTAAAAAGAGGTCAGTTTTGCAACAGCTATCCCTAGTGGATTAAGCTGGAAATTACAACAGCGCACTCTGCTGGTAATACAGAATTATTACAAAGATATTATAACATTTTGAAGCTTAATTTTGAGTGTTATTGATGAACACATTCGCCGGGACAGAATTACAAAGTGGTTTCTAATTAACATATGAGAAACTTTACATCATAGACTTTCAAACTAGACTGTAGAATATTCAAACACCAATTGATTAAATCTAACACAAATTATGACATTTACATAGTTCCATACATTTCAGTATGCACTGTACACAGTAGATTTAGATTTTCACAAGACTTCGATTTTCTTATCTCAAAGTCAAAAACGATACACTGTACAATTTTTATTTTAACATTTCAAAAAAATGTTATCTTTTAATTTATTAATATTTTACAAAAAAAATAAAAATAAACTTAAATTCTAAAAAAAAAAAAAAAAAAAAACCTACCCAGATTTAAAGTTAAGTTCGGATGACATAGGATATTATTTATCAGGAACGAAGGTGCTAGTCGGAGGATTAGTGTTTCAATCTTTGATAACTTAATAATATTCATTCGAATAGTTAGAGAACATGTCACCAAAAGAAACTAAATTGAGACTAGACGCAGAGCCAGGCTCAACCGCAGATATCAAGGAAAGGGTAATAATCTGATCAGATGCTTTAACCTTTCCAATTAAAAGAACTATCTGGAGTGAAGATGAAGAAAGATTTATAAGAGTTACAAGTCTGATACTCCATCTGGAATATGCCAGCCTATTGGCACACAGCATAAATGTGGTCCGAGTAGCAGACCCGCCAGTGAGAGAAGACATAGCAGAAAAAACAAGACACCGTAGCTTGTAGGAACAAGACAAGGAGAAGGGAGGGGAAACTTCCAGAGAAGGCAGGGCAGACACCTCCAACAATTCAAGCTCAGGAAGAACCAGAGAATGCAGAGCAGACACCTCAAACAGTTAAATCTCAGATAGTGCCAGAGAATCAGATGCAGAACCAACAACCAGGAGGTTTCCAAGGAGGCACAGGCAGAAGACGTTTACGGTTTGAGGGATGTTACCATTGCAACCAAATGGGCCATTGGACCAGAGATTGCCCGCAACTACTAAGGCAACATGCACCAAACAATGGCCCTCCATGTAGTTACCCTGGGGGAGGTTTCCATGATTACGACAGAAGCAGGGGGTCTCAGGGATGTCAAAGACGAACAGCATTGCCAAACATGACCCAAATGCCACTGACACCCTGGTATCAACCACAACAATGAGGAAGCTCAGAGGGCCAGACCACCAGGTGATGCATCTTCAGCACAAGGGTATTTTGAAATCCAGCTACATTGAGCCATATATGTCACCACAGAAAGGAGAGGTTTAATGTTTAATGTAAAAACAGAATCGAGAGTAGCATTTGCATTTACACATAAAGCATCCACAGAATAGAACATTTAGCAGACTATTTTTGTAATTATGAGAAGGAAAGAGATTACGAGTGATGTTGTTCCCCCACACAGAAAACTATTGTGTCCACACAGCTAGTGAGGTCAAGACGATGGGGTTTCCACCCAAAAATATGAAGACGGAAACCTAGTACTCGCCCAAGACGGAGGATCCATACCAAATCCTCCTGTTTACACCGACTGCAGTTCAAGGGGCGGCGATACACCTGACGTGGAGCTGTTGAGACCTAAAAACAGAAACTCGCTTCTGCTGTGGTGAAGTCTGGCTACAAAGGGAGGTGTCCGATAGGGTCGCTTGTCTCAAACCAGTGAAGAAGTCAACAAGAACCCAGCAGAACTAGAGAGTGTCTGTTAGCGGGAGAACAGTGACAGAGCGACAGAGACTGGCACAACATTTTCCAGCCAGTACATAGATAGACCCCGTCAGAAGACCGGGGCTGTGTTTAAAGGGGAACTTCATTTATTGTTAGTGGAAGTGTAGTTTTTTAGTCAAACAATTATGTGATTTATGGAGTCAGATTACATTTTTCTCAAACACAATTTTATAATCGGTCTGAAGTATCTGTTTTAAGGCAATGAGCTGCAGATTAAATAACATAACACTGATTGAGAGCTTGGATGAAGAAGTTGTAGGGTTTTAACAACAGTTTAAAGAATCAGTTTTTATTTATTTATTCTTGAGTAATTTTACTGATTTATAGTGTAGTGCGTAAGGCACTATCTCATTTTGAGCGAGGGGCACCAGCCCTTCATGCATGTCACCCTCTGTGAGAATGGTTCGTATGTTTCCCTCTAGTTTAGATAAATATTATTTTATTATATCTTTGTTCAGCAGTATCAAACAATCCTCTAATCCTAGAATTATTGAGACGCATTAGCGACACCAGGGGTATTGTTTTTCGCAGCAACAATGATGCATAATACCAGGACAAAAGCCATTATTGCAACATGTAAACCATTTTTGTGCTAATGGCAGATTTGAGTGAATATGTTTTTATACCAGCAGAAAACATACATCATACGATATTTTGTACGCCTTATGGGTACACGGAGAAGTTATATTTATTTAATGCAACGTTATGGGTTTTACATGTCCTGTTCAGAATAGGGTAATCATTGCAATATTAATTGAGCATGTTCTGCTCAAAGGAGGGAGTGTCATGATTATACAGATATGTTGATTTCAGTGACGTTGTAGTTAGTAAATAATAACATGTAGTTAATAATAGGTCTCATAACGACAAAAGGTATGCCAAAGCTTGGGCCTCCTCCAAGGAGGGAGTGGTCCAGTTTTGGATATTAGACGAATAGAAGTGATGAATATGTCAGAACTCTGAGTAATATAATCTAAGTTTTGTCTACACAGGCTAAGAAAGCTACAGAGATACCAGACGAGACACCAGAAGAGACTCCTGTTCGGCCAGGTGATTGGGTGAGGGTGAAAGTTCACAAAAGACAGTGAGCTGATCCCCGGTGGACGGAACAGTGAGAAGTTGTAACGAACTTCACACGCGCTCCGGTTTAAAGGTAAAGAAAAAGGAGAAAATTGACACCACCTCACACATTGTCACCCTTCACTGGCAACTTCCAGAACATTATTGGGAGTTAGGACTGATTTGGCAGAGCTGGAACAAAACAATAAATATAAATAAGATAAAGATAGAAACAGCTCAAAAGACGAATTGTCTATAGACTTTTATAGATAGTACACTAAAGTGAAAACCTATTTTTGTTTTACATCTGAAAAAGAGTCCAATTTTAGTATACGTTATTATAGTACTCATTATTTAAATTCTGTAACTGACACAACCATGGAGAAAATAGAGATGATGTCAAGAACAAAGCCAAAGCTATTGTGGGGTCCCCTAGGGATAAGAGTCAGAATAGCATTGTTGATTGTGCTCATTACACTTGGCACCTTTCTGGTTGGATGGGGAGTACAATATCAAGTAAGACATGGATCCATTAGTCCACTCATAGAGAATGCCCACATCACTAACAAAACTCCAGCTGTGTTTCAGAGAGTTTCACTTATCCCCAGAGCCAAAAGATCAGCTGAGCAACAAGAGGAGGAGTTAGAAATACTCGGTCCCAAAGGTGAGGCGATTACAATCAAGATGATTCACCCCCCATATATGCAGTTCTTGTATCAAATGATGAGATGGGTTTAAGTGATTGGGATATGTAGGTGAATTTACAGATTAGGGGATTCGAAAAATACACTGGATCCATGTTTTAGTCTGTGCCAGAAACACCCCTGTTAAGTTTATGGACAACCAACCGGTGAACTGAGCACAATTATTGAAAAATGATTACAGTAGAAACAGGCTACTAACCCACAAGTACAGCTTTGTACGTACAAACTCTATGAACAAAATTCCCCAGCAGATTGTGGCGACATTGCAGATATGTTCAGTCACAAAAATTACTTATGTTCTAAATAACAGTGAGATTTAAAGTAATGGAGAAAATATGGGGACGTTCTTTTATAGTGTGTGAAATATGTGGTGCTTGAAACATGTAGGTATTTTTAATTTATAGAAGAAAATGGTTTCCTGAAAGAGTTATTTGGAGTAGCCATGTTACAGTGGGTGGAAACAATGTTTAGGGATATGGCACAACCATTAGTAGACATTAATTGGGTTTAGATGACATTTAACATCTAAGACAGATGGTAAGATTAGGAAAATAGAGTGGAAAGGATTGGATATGTTTTACCTCAGTGTGTTAGAATTAACTATAGGTAATGCTGCCCGAGATCTCTCTCTCTCTCTCTGCCTGTCAGAATGCTACGACCCCATCTTCAGACAAATGACCTCACCGCAGGAGACTCCTCCTCCTCCGGTTTAAAGACAGACAACCCGAGCTGAACCAACAACGACCTGAGGCATCCAGAACCATCTCCACCTGAGGCATCCAGAACCAAACCAGCATGCTGACAAAGAGGCAAACTCATCGGTCCCTCAAACAGGACATGAAGTTCCAAACTGAGCCGCGAGATTTGGCACAATAGCGGAGTGTGGGACATGAGACCAGAATACACCACTCCATGCAACAGCCAAGAGACTGAAAAGGAGGAGATGAAATGCAAAGCAGTTGGGCCACTGAAAAGAATTACAGCGGGAAGATCCAAGTGCGGATGGACTGAGGAGAAGACAGGATGGAGGAGGAGACAGAACCAGAGGAGTTGGCATGGGCCAGCAGAACGTGAGGGGGTCGTGGCTTGACGACCAGAGGGGGAGAGAAGGAACACAGGACTGAGTGAGTTTACACATAAACACACTTATTAGAAAATAATCCTAAAAACACACTGAGGGTAGAACATATTATTCAATATTTTCATAAAATAAACAAATTATTCTTATAGAGATTCTTATTCATGTGAGAATTTGGGGAATATTTAATTTGTTACAATATAGATAGCAGGCAAATCTTTATTTGAATGGAAAATGTTAAAGGTAGAGCTAGTACCAAGCCAAAGAAAGTATTCCAATCTAGAGTATTGGTTTCACCATTGTAGCATGGTTGTTACCACAGGAGAACTGTTAAGGTGGAAACAACATTTGTTTGTCGTCCAAGATGTAGAGTTTTAAAAAGACACTAGGCAAAGAGCGATTGAAGATTTTAATTTTGAAAAAACTAGTACAATTGGGAGTAATACATGCAGGGCCTTGGATCACTCATTTTAATGGTGCATATTTTCAACAATAAATATCGCTCAGGGAGAAGGGGTCGCTCAACCCACCCTGCAGATGTTTTAAATCTTACTTGCAGCTTCAGAGGGAGCGCACGGCACCAGAGTATGAGTTTTAAAAGACAAGTGCCACCACCTCCTAATGCTCCTCCATTTAATCAGTGATGACCTGACATTTAGAGATGTTATTTAAAAGGAGAAACATATCTGCCATGAGTGAAAATTCCTGAATTGAACTACAAACCATTAAATGACTTCTGTTTTTGAAGTCCTTGTTAGAGCACCCAAGGTTCCACACACTGTTAAAGGGGGTTAGCATAGTTATTTAAGTAGACCAGAAATGAAAATAAATTAGTATAATGAGTTATTGATATTCCACCGGTTTTCACACCATTTCAGGGACTTTATCACTGTATTAGAACAGACCACCCCAAAGCCAGTAGGGCTAAGAGACCAGTCCCAGGGGGAGTTTAGGCTCCAGGGTAAAAGGATAGCATAGGGGCGCCCAGGGGAGGCCTAAATGTAGCACTCATTCCATGTCCTAAAATACCGATTGATCACGACGGCCTCTTCTAGAGAACATATTACTTTCATACCTTAAATGGTATGAAAGGAGGGAGGGTACATTTCTCATGAGGAGACAGTTACAAATGCTAGTAGAACAAGACGGCCCACCCCAATACAGATGTTGATGAAAATGATGAGTTAGTTTGAATGATGTTAAACGATATGGATGTTCAGAGATGAGGTTGTTCAATGAATGTCCAGCCGATGTGATTCTTTAAATGATGAAATCATGTGAAGAAGTGAGCAAAATAAAATGCTAAAATGGAGTGAATCCATTTCAATTTACTTATACTATTACAAGATAGTTTATTTCATTTTTATTATTTTTCACTGTTCTATATGGTAGATTTCATGTATTTTCGAATCATTACAATTCTAAAATGGGTAGTTTCTTTTCACTTTGTAAAAACAAGTGACTTAACACTGAGCGTGGTATGAGAACGGTTTCTGTGAAAGGAGGGAGGAAGAAATGTTCTGATACCAAGCCATTGCTGCTATTTTGAAGAGCCATATTGAATGTTAACACTAGAAGTTATGCACAAGGGAAAACTTTTATGTTTGAACACAGTCAAAGTATTTCTGTATTTTTGGAAAATTGAGGATATTCGCACTATTCCATTTTGTTTGTATGTTTTTGATATGAATGATGTACTATGCAGAGTTCAGATGAAGAACTCATTGATTTCAGTATTATACACACCTTTTAGGTGTGTAAGGAGGGACTGTTAGAAATTAAAATCAATATTTTGATGGCATAATGTACCTTAAATGTACCTTCAGTTTAAATGCTGTTTTATACTGAAAAACCAGAAAATTATTGTGCACAACCAGTTAAGCTTTTATTCTGAAAATCCTTCATCTCCGGTTAGCATGTGGCTAGTTTACCATTTCTTATAGAGGTTAATTTATTGGGGAAATGACATGGAGTGATGCACACAGAAACCTACTGATTTTAACACTGCAACTATAGACGTATTATTATTGCTGAATATTAAATGAAGGTATAGTTTATTTGAATAAAGTTATTGTTTACAGACGTGGGTAAGATGTGACAACTTCCGGAATGACCAGAAACCAAACCAGCCGTGAAGTATTTTCTGTATATTTTAGAATATTAACTACAACGTTTAGAATGTGTTAAAGGAAAAGTGATGAAAGACAATATGAGGAGAAGAGGCGTGTTTAAGTATGTATTGAATGTACAATGCCTGAATCCTCTGTTTAAACGTAACAACGGACATTAAGATGTGGAGGGCCGGCCCGCAGGGAGGAGCCTGCAGAAGCTATATAAGAGCAGCACCTGAGCGGTTCGGCCTCTTTTCTCTGCTAGCGAGGGCCAGAGACAGCTGCTTTTCTGTCGGACAATATCCTGTTTGTGACTGTACCGCGCCTTTTATGAATTAAAGTACCAATTTGAAAACATCTCAGAGACTCCATTTAGTCTCCTTTTTAAGCTTCTCTTTCCTGGACGCGAGAATAACCATCACAGTTAACACTCGGAACCGTGTTTTGCTTCCCAACCCTGCCACTGTGCTACACTTCCCGCCCCGCCCCGTCTAACTGTACAGAAAGCGGCGAGATGCATTTCCTTAGGAATCGACAAGCAGAACCGAAACTAAGGTTGCGTTCCAATAGTCCATTTAGCTTAGGAACCTTCCTAACCAAGTGAAATGACCCGGAAGTACGTCAGTGGCAGCCATGATAAGTGCCGTTCCAATTCTCCAAATGAAAGGAAAGGAGGTTTCAAACTTCCTTTATAACCTCCTTTAGTTTAGGAACCACTGGACCTCCCTAACCGAAAGGAGAGGAGAAAATGCTACCCCACAATGCATTGCAGCCGCAGCATTTGCCATCACAACAGTCGGCCGTTCACGGAAACAACCGATTATGACCGAGAAATTATATCATGAAAGTTACGGTGCTTATTAAGCATTTTAAAACGTATGTGGTAAGTTGCCAAAGTGCTTTTTTCTGAACGTTCATCAGTATTATAATCAAAAAGAGAAATATGAACGTTAGTTTTTACTGAAATGATCAAATAAAGTCAACATCTCACAGTCTTCACTGAGCTGTGTGGGGTTTGTTCAACTTTTGAAATATGTTTGAATGGTGATATAACACAGTGATAGATGGTAAGGACTAACGTTTATAATAAATACATTTGTATTGATTTTAAGATATTTTCATACAATCATACGTATTGGGATCATTTGTATTAATGTGGACCGGAGGGAGAGGGTGACGAGCATACATTTCACTTTCCTTTTTTATTTCAATTCCAACTTTGGTCATGAAGAATATGTTTCTCTGTTGTCCACGTTCATAAAGCATAAAGCAACAGCGTCAGAGCACGGTGCAGAGTCTCTAGATGAGTTTACAGTAGTCCCTCGTTCTTATTAAACATCCATGTTGTAGTCCGCTATAGAAAACTGTAGTTTCCATAGTTTCCCCACAGCAGCAGACGCACATTCATGACGTCCGCTGGCGCATCATAAACACGTCGGATAGTAAAAGTGCATTCGGATTCTCTAAGTACCGCAGTCTCTTCTCCTAAGTCCTTTTGAATTCTCCTATCCACTATCCCTTAACCCCGTGACGTTTCACTCAGAGGTCAAGGAATAGGAGATAGGGTTAGAATTTAGGAGCTGATTTTTGGATTATCGGAACGCAACCTAACACTTCTAAACGAACAATGGCGGACACTTACAATTTGCGAATGAGTTGTGCCTTTTGTAAACTGAATGTATCAATAATTTGTCAATAAATCAGGCCGAAAAACGTCACTTGTCCGATATTGTAAATAACACGTCCCGGACGGTGGGACGTGTACTTTTTCGCACACTGGCACCCCTTGCTATCTCTGACAATAAACGTTTCACATACATGAAACTTGATCCATTTATTGGTACTAGTCAAGCGGCAAACTGTGGGGTAGAGCCGGGAAGCCAATACGGAAGTGCCACACACTGCAGTTCATATATTGGCCGATAGGCGATGGCTGCAGAAAGGAGCAATTTCCATAGACCCCCATGTTAAAATGCCCAACTTTACAGCAGAAAAAAACATGTTTCTACACCTGGCTCCATACATTTTATTATCGATATAGTTAGATTCCATCTTCATGATTATGGATCTGTGAGTGAATTGTTTTCTAACGCGACCCTTTTATTTATATTAGGTCTTAAAGTTTGTGCATAAATTAGGGCGTGGTCACATTGAGTGACGGCTCTGTGAAGTGACTGCCACTGTTAGCTTCTTGTCTCTCTGCTACCTGCTCCGTGAAGCTAGCTACAGGGACTCTGCCTGCTCAGCTCATCCAGGAAACACAACTTGTAGCCGGCCGTCGTTGTTTGTTCTTCATGCTTATATATCGGACTATTGTGACTCGCTCTGCGGTTAAAACAGACAGTGCATGAATGCGGTTTTGCGGTAAGTGAAATTCTAGTGCTTTATTTATGTGTTAATGATTTTAATCAGCCACGTAATGAATGGTAAGGCTTGGGTTAGCATGTAAGCTAGTGGTAGCTACATCGGTGCTAACGATTGTAATCGTAGCCTCCAAGTTAAAATCATAGACTGTATATATAAAGGTTAAAACGAAATAGACAAGTGTTAAGTGGGATAATACTGTTGAACAAACGGCTTCTGTTTGAGGTTGATAAAATAAGGTCATCCTTGTAACTTAGAGATATTTTATTATGTAGGTAGGAACTGTATGCATCTAAGGTTAATTTAAATTGGCTATGCTCAAGTATGTAGACAAGCTAATGTCGAAGTAGTGTATGTGAAATCAACCTCACAATAAGATGTGTGTATATTACAATTATTAATGTCATATTTCAAGATGATTACTTAGATATTACAATATGGTTGGTTGAGCTGGAGTTCATTATCGAGCTTACACGTTAACGTCACAGTCATCTGAAGAACGAACCCAAACCTTGTTGTTTTTATTAATTTCATTACCAAATGGGTATCAAATAAACAGTAAGCATTGGTAACACAACTTCCAAAGTTACAGTAAAATAAAAAGGACCCTGACTCGGATCATACACAATCCAACATGTTCAACAGAAGAGAATCAGTTATATTGTTTGTACACATGGTACTTTACATATATATATCTGTTTGTTTAAGGTGTCCAGGTGATGCAGACAGGCTGGACCAGAGAGTGAGAGACAGAACTGGACTCCTCACAGCAGTGAACTTCAGCTCAGGTACAAATACTCTTTTTTCATACTGTACAAAGAATCAAGAAAGATATTGGTTTAAATGAATGAAGTATTGACTTGAATACACTGATATACATTCCATTAAACAATACTAAATACTAGATCACCTACACATCAGTTAAGTTGAGGGTTTTTTCCATGCAAAAAGTTACATTTAGATATTTAGCAATATGACTTTGTCAGCTTTCTAATTTAATGTATTGAAGGCAAAGATATTTAACACATAGTGAGAACTGCTGCTATTTATCTCTCAATATTGTCTGTAAAAAACGTGGTAAAAGTTATTCTTTCAGTGAGACAACAGAGCAAGCTTCTTCAGTTGCACTATGTTTTGATAACAGTCCAATATTATTTTGATAATAACATATATTTCAATGTTGATGAACTTCATACTGTTCATTCATAATCTGATTGTCTTTGTAGCTCATTGTTGAAATAAAAAAAAAAACATTACAATTACAAAATAATTATATCTACAGCCCCTAAACACACACACACCGCTTTCATAAATAACACACTTGTTCTGCAATAATATGTAGGGCCGGGACTCGATTAAAAAAATTAATCTAATTAATTAGAGGCGTTGTAATTAATTAATCGAAATTAATCGCATTTTTAATCACATATAAATATTTATTTATTTAACTGGGAGTCCCAGCAGCCTTCCGAGTAAATCGCCAGAACGCCGACACCTCCCCATCTCCACCGCTCCCATGTTTTATTTTGTGTTGCCATAAGTTAGTCTCTCTGCGTTTCTGCGCTGGGCTAATAATGCTAATGCGAGGATAATAAAATGGCGGCTTCACAAAACTTTTTGGGAGTTTTACGGGGCGTGGTTTGTAATCCGCCCAGCCAATCAGAAATATAGCTCTTTTCTCACAAGAGAGCCGTACGAAAGTCCCTGCTTTCGTGGGGGTAAAAAGGTTCTCATGAACTAATTTTAGTACCGGCTCTTTTTGGTGTGAACGCGATAAAAGAGGCTAACGTCCACACTAGCTTCCACGCTAGCTGCCATATGTTTTGCATTGAGGTGATACTTGAGGCTTGATGTGCTGCGGTGATATGCGAATTCCTTTTTGCATAATTTGCACACAACCGTGCTCTTATCGACGCTTCCATCCGTCCGTTTTTTAAAACAACATTTCCCACTGTTGTTCACTGTGGTTTGTTGTTGTCTGAAGTCATGAACGTTAGTTGGTGCTCCAGTATAATCGGTACGCCTGAAACTCATCCAGTGAGAAACGTTCCGCGGTGCAAAAATAAGTGCGATTAAAATGCGTTAATTTTTTTAACGCGTTAATTTTTGTGTAATTAATTAATCTTAATTAACGCGTTAAAGTCCCGGCCCTAATAATATGTTTTATGTTTCCTGTCATTTTTGTTAGGAAAGGACATGCCTGAAAGACACGACATGTTCTCCTTCTCTGAGGGTCAAGAAGAACATCCAAGAGGAACATTAAAAGCTGATGTTATGAGATTTTAAGACCAGTACAGGACATTCACTAAGAAACTACTTTTATTGTAAACACAGTCAGCTGATCGAATGCAGCTATTTCCACATCTACACTCCATCAGCTGATTATTTCTATTTGCCTCACTTTATGAGCTTCACAACATGTACCTTGTTTTGCAACGTCACAAATAAATGGGGCCAATCTTCAGTCAGATGTGAATGTGTAATCTAACATTTTCAGTAAGAATAATGGACAAAAGGAGTGCAAATACAAATACAATTTATTGAAATGTGAACCAAAAGTTAATCAAATGTTTTAAATAAAAAGCACATATGGACAGAAGGTGTAAACCTATTAAATGTATAAGTAAACACATTTAGTCAAATAAAGTGACAGACTAGGCCTGTGCAGTTGGTATCAGCTTTGCCCAGCATGGGCTCCTCCATCAGCCCTGGTCCTCCTCGCAGAGGAAAGACCCTCAGTCCTCTCCAAACCAACAGACAGGACGTCCATCACACGGAGGTTTCTCCCTGAAGTCTCTGCTGCTCTCTGGACACCAGGCTGTCTCAATCCGTCCACACTGAATATGAGATTGGGAAAATGAAAATAATAAATGCTTTAGACAATAAGAAACATAAAGTTGACTGTTGAGTTGCTCAGTTTTTTTAGATTGTCAATACTATTACTGTATAACTAATATCTCAGGTTAAGAGGCACCTTCAAATAAAGATTGGTCTTTAAATACATGTTGTCTTTTGAATTGTTTGTCTAAAGTCAAGGATCTATAACTGGTACTTAGTTTTAATGATAGTCTGGTTATTATGCTGTTTGGAGGAGGCCTCACAGGTAAGAGCACTAACTAGCTACCATCACATGTACCTTAGCTTGACTTAAATGTATTAAACGTAATAGTTAAGTGATATCAAAATATAAATAACTAATGTCATGCAAACATATTAATATTTGCTTGATTCCAGTGTTGAATTTAGCACAATTGCATACAAACGTTAAGGGGTTTTAAGATTCTGAAGTATTATGTTAAAACTCGATAACTTAGATTATTATTTATAGTTTTGCTGAATAGTTTCATGTCCGCTTACCTTAGAAACGTAAAATGCGACGGCAGTGTGCAGATGGGAGCATGTTAGCTTAGCTTGGTAGCTTCAGCTAGCTCTGGAGCTTCCAGCTCGGTGGCAGCAGGTCCCGGCTCGGCTCCGCCTCTTTGCCCTTATTTGGAGAAGGCGGGAGTTGAACTCTGGCGTCACTGTCGAGCCGTTAGTGGCCGACTCCGCCTACTACGGGCTTCACGGCAACTCTGCAGAATCCTATGGGTGACGTCACGGACCCTACGTCCATTTATATATACAGTCTAGAGCAGGGGTCACCAACCTTTTTTAGCATGAGGGCTACTTTCAAAAAATAAAACAAGTCGTGAGCTACTTTTACTCTTCTTTTTTTGTTTTTTGCAGTGTATATATTTAGCACATTTTAACATTATTATATGCTGACCTTTAACCTTTGTGTGCTGTTTGGGTCTGTGGGACCCGTTTTCAGTGTTTACTAAAAGAACATGTATGCAATTTAATTATTTGAACCTGCTTTATTTGGGGGTGGACCTCACCTCCTCTAGTGGGGTCCTCACCTCCTCTAGGGTTCCGGGGGCATGCACCCCCGGGAAGATGTTTTTTTAAATGTTGAAGTTAAATGCATCAATCTGGTGCACTATGAGCACAAAATGAATTTATGGATACAGCTCTCAACACTCAGATGAAAGGGAGCTGTATACATTTCAATGATCCAAACATCTTTAGAATATGATCACAACCAATAACAAATCATTTAAACTAGTTTATTCTTATCTTATGTTACCTAGTTAGCATTCTTTCTTTTTATTTATGCATATTTTACTAATCACTCCCCTTTTACACTGTTTACTGTTTTTTGTACTGTCCTATAGTACACACTGGAATGATTTCTTACTTTATCTATATTAAATAGAAAAAAGTATGCTCTCCCTAGCTCCCTCGCTCCCTCGCTCGTTCTCTCTCTCTCTCCCCCTCTGTCTCGCTCGCTCACAGAGGCTGTGTGCTCCTCCGTGACGGCTTGTGTTAAAAAAATAAATAATACATATTTGTAAAGTGGGGGGACACAAACGGGATTTCAAAAAGTGCGGGGGACATGTCCCCACTGTCCCCAGTGGAGATTACGCCATGCGTGTGTGTGCGTCAAGTGGAATAAATATATATGCAAGTTGCAACACACACAGTAAAACTCTGCCCCTCATGTGCTGTATAGGCTGGCACGATAGGCTGTTCAATGGGGCTGATGTGTTGTGTAGATTCTGCCAGAAGGAAAATCACGGGGAGGTGCCACATTTTTTTTCTTCCCGACTGCAACGTTGGTCCCGCAAATCAAGCAAGAACGTGATTGGTCGATATTCATTGTGGGGTGGGGGAGGGGTGTTAGATAGATATAGAGTTGTAGTAAGTAGATAGAGTTAGCTATGATTTAGGTTTCGTTTATGCATGGGGTAGATTCTTTTAATTACATTTCCTTTTTAGTTTTGTGTATTTTATACATTTTGGATTTGCTTGGCGAGCTATAGAACGTGCCCCGCGGGCGCCTCACGTTGCCCCTGCGGGCGACTGAGTGCCCGCGGGCACCGTGTTGGCTACCCCTGGTCTAGAGGTACTAGTCCTACAACTATACCCAAAGTGCTTGAGGGTGGGATTAATAGAGCATCTTTTTTTGGGGGGTGCATTTCACGACGGGGGTGTATAATTTGACACAACTCACCGGTGAGTACCGGCCCAATTCAAGCACTGGTCACAGGTAAAAAGTCCTATATTCAACATCTGGTTGCTAGCTAGGTCCAAATTACGATTTTTTAAAATCGGGACTATGATTGATATCTACAGTTTCTAAAATATATTCACACAGGGTTAAGTTATGTTAAGAGTGGTTACATTGGTAGTTTAATATTCACTATTGTATAAAACAGAAAGTAAAACCGAAAGCATGGAGGCAGCTAGAGGATCCATTATACAAAACGTATGTTGTAGACTTTTATTTTGAAAAACAAACAAGCTAACCTGCGACAACACTTTGGATGTACTTTAATCTGTTTATTTAGCTTCACACCTGACTAGTTAATTTTTCCCTAGAAGCGACTTTGATAACAGCGACATTACACTCGTTTATGTCGACATTATTCAGCGAGAAAGTGTTTTTAAAGCGATAAAAAGCAGCAAGCACTCACCATTTCTGCCATTTTTCTTTTTTTCCGCGCGTTGTTGTTGCCTTTAGGTACCGTGGGATATTACTAAGTCAATAGCGGATTTTCCGCGTTGCGTTCAGGTACAATGGAAAATATCTGTTATTAATATGTATTAATGATATTTGATTTAGCAGTGGTGGAAAGTAATGCTGTACATTTACTCAAATACAGTGCTTCAGTTTTTTCATCGTTTACGTTATAAAAGAAAAAGCTGCATTACATTGTTTATTTTTACATGAAAAATAACTTCAAACGTCAAACATTTTGTCACATGAATCATCTGTCAAATAACAAATATATTCAGCTGTGATGCCCACGTGGGGGACATCATTGAGTGTCTGCCTCTCCCCTGCAGGCAACAATTAATCAAACTCAGCTCTCCTCACTCCTGGCAGCCGTGACAGACAGACTTTGGTTTTGTTGGTTTATCCTTTTGCACTTCACAACATTGACACCCACTCTTCACTCATCACACACTGCTACTGATTGCTGATTATCACATCCCATCTGTATATTTAAATTGCTAAATAAAATATTGTTTAAACTTAAATCATGGTGTTGTCTCCGTTTTTGTCGTGATAGCTGGTTTTGTATAATGAGTTTAAAAAGTTTAGACATTAATAAACTATTCCTACATTTAGTCTGTAGAAATCTAAATGTGTAAAGTAACTGAAGCTGCCAGAGAAATGTAGTGGACTAGAAGTATTAGAATATTAAAAATAGAACATGGACAATAAGACACAAAGCAGTGATGCATGAAAACATCGTTGTTTCTGTTTCACACAACAATTATCAACTCTTTACAATTACAAAATAAACAGTTTAGGCTCTCAAAGGGAGATCAACCACCACCGGTTTATGAGTAAAACGTTCCTTTACTGGCCACTAGATGCTGCTCCTGGCTGGGGAAAAGGTCCAAATAAAATACAACTTCTGTGTCCAAATGTATTATGCATACAGTAATATACATTTCATTTGGTTACTGCAATAATTACAAAATAAATAAACACAAAGCAGTTTTACACAAGCAATTGAAGGAGGTCAGCTTTAATGGAAGCAGGCGTCTTATATTTTTTCCCCTCCATCTTCTTTTATTTGTATTCTGCGTTAGAATACCTGCAATATCTAGTTTTATTTGAATGTATAACTCCTACTATATATCTTATTCCACATTTGTTTTACTGTTTCAATGTGGCATTCCTCACTGTTTTAGTTTATTAGTGTCTTGTCTGTTCAAAAACACGTTTTTCATATTTTTCTCTCAGTTTAAACTATTATTTAATGAACTGATCTACAAACACATCATTCTCAACTATTTTTTAAATACGATTAATTCTTTCAGTAATATTTCAAATATGCAATACCCTTGTTCTAGCTGTGAGTAGCTCCTTCAGCGCTTTTGTGCAATGCATTGTGGGAAATGGTCAGTATCGACAGACTTTAATACTTTATTTGTCACTTTTCCCCTGTGAACACACGACTACAGTATGCAGTATAATTTTGGACACAGTTAAATTTGTTCCCAATGAGACGTTCAGGTTCACTCCTCATGGTCTTAGTGCTGATATTGACAGTCTCATTAAAAAGATGACGAGTATTAAAATGTCTGTTCAGGTGTTTTATGACCTGGTGAATCGGCTCCAAAAGCCTATTTCGATTTTTTTAGACAAATACTTCCGAGCATCTTTTCCTACAAAAATAGAAATCATCTGTGATTTCCCGTCGCTGGTCACTTCTTCTTGTTCTCTTTGCAGGCGACCACATATCTCTGAGCCACGTTGAGCGGGGGGGAGTAGCCGTCTGCGTACGACGTGTCCTCGAACAGCACCGAGTAGTCGTCTTGAGGCTGCGAACAAACACACAGAGGTCAGTGTGGGGGTCCGACAGCCGGGGGACAGTCTGCTCGCTGGGTGAGTCTTTTTAGTGAGAAGAAGCTTCATGTATGAAACGAAAAGACCCATAACTCAGAGGTTTCTATTCTGGATGTGACTAATGAGAGTGAACTCTGCAGGATTAGTACCTGGAGCTTTACTGTCGTGAGGACAGTAGTAGTAGTTTTGCATCTTTTTGTACTAGTTTTTGTATTTGAAATAGTTGTATGTCTCTTTGTAGTCGTTATGTGTTTCTTTGTGGTCATATTGTCCGGCAGTGGCTCAGTCAATAGGGGCTTGGACTGTGAGCTGTAGGGTCGCCGGTTCAAGTCCCAGACCAGACCTAAATATGGAGTGTGGACTGCTACTTGGAGAGGTCCCAGTTCACCTCCTGCCCTTGAGCAAGGCACTGGACACCCCCTCACCCCCCTACTCCCATTGCTCCCCGGGCGCTGTACAATAGCTGCCCACTACTCCTAGTACTAGGATGGGTTAAAAGCATAGGCCAAATTTCACTGTGTGTGCTCTGCATGTGTGACCATTAAAGAGGGTTTCATCCCTCCGATTCTATCTATATTGTGTCTCTTTGTAGTCGTTATGTGTTTCTTTGTAATTGTTTTGTGTCTAAAGGTGTCTTTTTGTGGTCATTTTCAATGTCTTTGTGGTCATTTTTAGTCTCTTGCAGCTGCTCTTTGTCTCTGTCGTTTTTGCTTCTTTTTGTGTCCTTTTGAAGTTCAGTAATCCTTCCATGTTCCCAGTAAAACATTTATTTAACATGAACACTGGGTTTCCACAGTCATGCTGACAATTTTGGCAAATATTTCTCTATATTGATGACCTAACTTTGGCTTCATATGTTAACCCTTTGCGAATAATACCACAGCTATGAGTCTTACCCTGTGTGGGGGGGTGTGAATGAGGGCCCTGTAGAAGCAGGTGGTCTGGGGGTAGAGGGCCAGCACCAGCTGGTCCTTACTGAACAGAGCCTCTGGGTCCGTCTCCGGGTTGGCCTTCCACTGAGGCAGAGGGATGATCCTCCGTCTGCTCAGAGTGTGTCTCCTGATCACACACACACACACACACACATTTCAGAAACATAAAGTCTGTTTGGGAAACTGGACCCAGATAATACAGATTCTCCCAAAATCCTTTTTATTAATTACTAATGGATACACATACGGTGCGACAATAGATTTACTTTTGGACTCTCAACAAAAATGACAAATATTTATCAAGCTGCGTATTCATTATTATTATTAATCAACTAGGCAATCCTCAGATAATCAGCTGTTTTCTACAATTGCTTGATTGTTTCAATAGTTGTTATTTGTAAGTCAAAACAGTGTCTTGCCCCAGCTTCTCTAATCAAAGGATTTGCTCCTTGCTCCCTTTTATGTGGAGGTCAAATAACAAAAATGTTAGGTTGTCGAAAAACGCAAGTCATTTGACAATTTGGACAAAAACATTTTAGCATCTGTCTAGAATCAAACATTTGAGAAAGGAGAGGAGCAGTATATTTATTTGTCTCTCTTTACCTGGTAATGTTGACTTTGAACCAACATCACAGAGGAAGAACAACATGGTGAGGTAATAAGGCCTGTATTTAAATATATATAAAGCCTTAACATGAATGAGATGACAAAGACTCAAAAAGCAAACATGAGAAAAAAGAGATGTAAGGAAAAAGATTGAAGATGGTTTGAATTGAGGATTCAAATATAAAGAGAAGTAGAAACGGATAAAGGTAAGAGAGAAGACTGTAGAGGAAGAACACTGCATGAGGTTTATAATATAAGTTATAATAATATTACGTATTAGAGATGGTAAATGTAAACTCACTCTTTGCCTTCTTCATCGATGTCGTCCACTTCATACCTGTACATGTTTGAGATGAATTAAATATCATCATTTTATCCCCCTACATTTATCAGTAACTCTACAAGTATACGATAACTAATATAATCCATTGCTACAGATTAAACTGCTATAATAAGCAGTTCACACCTTAACCAATGTCCATAAAGCTGCAACAATAACTGCTTTAAAATCGATTAAGGTCATTCTCATGAAAGAAATGCTCTTTTAATCCTCTCAAATATAGATAGTCTTCATATTAAAGTAAATATGTGTGTGTTTTGGACTGATTGGCAACATAAGATATTTAAACTAATCATCTTGGAATATAAGAAAAAAACCATCTATTTATAAAGAACATCTGGGGGAAATATTCCATAATGAATATAACGGTCAGTTGCAGCCCTACAATATATTACCACTTACAAATAATGTAATAGTAAAACACTAGGGGTGTAACGGTACACGTACCCGTACCGAAATTATTCGGTACGGGCCCTTCGGTTCGGTACAGGTGTGTACCGAAGTGTACCGAACGAATATAACGTTAAACGTAAAAAATTGAGAACGTGAACAACTTTTTGGAAGTAATCTCAGGTGCTGCGTCGCAGCATTCAGAGTAATTTGCTCACATTGGGTTCAACGCGTCATAGAGCGAGCAAGTCATTTCATTGGATGAGAGGCATACTATGAAAGCTGGTCAGAGGGATGCGTTCAAATGTAGTCAGTAATTTGAGGAACTGTCGAAAATTAATGGCGAACGCAGATAAAGTTGAGCTCGAAAATCCTCCAGCATCATTGAAGTCTCCGGTTTGAGAACATTTTGGTTTCGCAGTTACGTACAAGGATGAAGGACAAAGACAGGTGGACCGAACCAAAGCTGTTTGTCGGCATTGTTCAACTAAAATTGGTTACGCGGCTGGCAATACATCAAGCTAGCACACTCTTGAAAAGGCATCACCCGAACGTGAATATCACCGGTACCAAAAGAAAAAAAGACTGAAGTGCAAACCCAACTCCCGCTAGCATGTACGCCTCCACCACTCGCAGAGAGTTCAGACCGAGCCAAAGCTATTACAAACACCAAATATCCTTATGTTGCCATGTTAGCAAAGCGCTACCTGGCTGTATCTGCTGCCTCTGTCCCTAGAGAGGGTGTTCTCCACAGCAGGAGACATTGTTAGTGCCAGCAGATCTGCCCTTTCGGCAAGCAATGTGGACAAGTTAATTTTTCTTTAAAAAAAACATGAAAATACAATGACAAGCAAGTCATAATGTCAAGCTGGCTGCTTAGGAACTAGTACAGTAGGCTACAGTTCAAATACAGATTATTTCAGTGAATCGAAAAGCTGCACCTTAATGTTTATTTTATTTTATATTTTTTTTAGTGAAGATTCACAGTTTAATAAAAAATAAAAAACCCAAAACTAATAGTTTATGTTTTGTGAGTACTAGTAGCCTACAGTAAAGTTCAAATACAGATTATTTCAGTTCATCGAAATGCTGCACCTTAATGTTTATTTTATTATATTTTGTATTTATTTGAGTGAATACATTATTCACAGTTTAATAATAATAATAAAAAAATATATATATATATGTTTTATTTTGTGAAAAAAAATTCTGCTGTACCGAAAACGTACCGAACCGTGACCAAAAAACCGAGGTACGTACCGAACCGAAATGTTTGTGAACCGTTACACCCCTATAAAACACTGAAAGAAGCCAATCTGCATTATGAGTACATTTGAATGTCTAATAATGTGATGGTACATAATGAGCATTTGATGAGTTTCTCACTTGTTGGTGGAGTGGTTGTAGCTGACCACCTCGGCCAGGATCCACTGCTCGTCTCCGTCCACGGCCTTCACCCTCGCCGCCACCTTGTCGCCCTGTTTTGGCCACGTAATCGCTGCTGGCAGGGGTCGCCCCGCACAGAGGGGGCGGGCTGACACAGAGAGCAGTAATGAGGTTAGTGCACAACTTATTCTGAATGCCGTGAGTGAGTGTGCAGAGCAGCATCTCTAGACAGTGGCATTTAGATATCTACCATCGTCATTTAATGTCCCTTTGTAGTCCTTTTGTCAACTGTGATACTTATGTGTCAATTTATATCTCTTTGAAGTCGTTTTGTGTCACTCCAAAGTCTTTCATGTCTCCTTTTGATAGTGTTGTGTCTCTTTGAAGTCATTTTACGTCTCGTTGAACTATTTTTATATATTTTTCTCAGTTGTCTAATGTATTTGAGTTGTTTTATGTCTCTTTGTACAGTTTGATGTCTCTTTGAAGTAATTTCATGTCCCTTTGAAGTCGTTTTGTGTCTCCTTAAGTTTGTTTTATGTCTCTTTGAGGTAGTTTAGCGTCTCTCTGTGCCACATAGTCTCTGCTATCCACAGAGAGCAACAATGAGAAGAGTTTTATCCACAACTTATTTTAGCAAGTAGTTAGTGTGTGTGCAGAGCAGCATCTCTATAAAGTGGTGTGAGAATATCTTCCATCTGTGAGAAAAGCCTTACTGTGCAGTGTCTTTTTGCCTGGACAAATATTGAACATTTGGTCAGCAGAATGAAGCCTATTTGATTATGATCCGGTAGCTTTGTAAAGAAAACAGGAAATGAGCATGTAATCTCCTCCTACCTCTCCCCCGGCTTGCCGATCCACAGAGGGAGCGTCATGGCAGACTGCTGGAGGAGCGTCATCAGGACGCCGCGCCGCATCGTCTTCCTGGGAGGGTCGCTGTCGCTGTACACCCCCGCCATCTTAGCAGCTGCGTGCAAACATTTCAACTCCATTAGTGGCTTTAAATGTAAATCATAAACTCTCTTTAAAACATTACCAACTTAAACCTAAATTAGGACATCACAACGGAGTTATATTTTTGTTTCCAAGCTTTAGTTATATTTTATTACTGTATATCTTTGTTACATACCTATTCTCCTCTCCTCCAACAACGACTTGATCTCTGCAATTTTATCGAGAGCATGACGCAGAATGCTGTGAGAAATAAAAAGATTAAGTTAAAACAAAATATGGTTTCTAGCATCCATTAAAAGCTGCAATATTCATCACAGACCAAATGTAGTGCTACACAGAAGAAACAACATACAAGTGACAGTCTGGTTTGAAGATTTCTGACGGTCCTTGAACACATTGTGCGTGGGAAAATGTAACCAAGGATAGGTTGCAAAACAAGATATATGTTTTTGTTGTTGCCATGAATAAACAGTCTGCATTAACTAGGTCCTTTGTAGAATACTAAGAAATTATACTTTATATGTATTTTCTTTGTTTGCGATTTATGGCTTCAACTATGTTATAATGAACGTTAATAAAGTGCATGGTGTTAGGTGTCCACTCACCTGCACTCTGCCTCAGCATCTGCTTTGGCTGTGGTGTACAGTCCTCTGAGCTTGGTGCGGTAATATGGAGAAGCTGCAGGAGACAAGTCAATAATGTTGGTTTGAATCAGCAACTAACCAACCAGTTGGAAAAAAAATGAAAATCAAATAAATGTCTCGGTGTTGTGGAAGTGGAGTTTGTGATGATGTGGCGACTGACTTTTGTTTTCCGTCTGCATCCTCTCATGTGTTTTCTGAATGTTGAGCAGATTATGTTCACTGCGTGACCTCTCCTCCTGAAGACATTATTATTTAGATTTGGTTAACTTTAAGCATGATTACTAACAATTCATACCTTAATCAGAGTTTATTAACTATTAATCAATGTCACTCACTTACCTGGGTCTGTTTGATGAGCTGATGGAGCTCTGTGAGCAGCTCGGCAATCTTAGTATCCGCTGACATTTTGCTACCTTCAGGGTTTTACAGATAAGAGTCTTGTTAGCACAGCGTTAATTCACACAAAACCCCATTAAGAAAGCTGTCATTTTAACGGAAAGGGCCATGGCAGTGGGACCAGAAAAAAAGTGTGAAATGTTATCATTATATTGAAAAGGTACAGTCAATTGAATTGAAGCCGAGTAGAAATGTGAATCAAACCAGTTGTATGTTTGGTGCCTCCTTAATAAAAATGCATTTCTGAATTGGTCGATTTCTGAATGGAGTTTGGTGTTAACTGATGAAATGTATAAAAGTTCCAGCATTTAACGGCATCTAAAAAATCTGTCATTTCAACGAAACCAGTACAGCTTGTTTTAAAAAAGGCAGTTAATTGGAGCAGAACAGATTGTGTAGTAGTAGATTTTAACATTGTATTTAAACTGTATATTGAAGCTGTTTAAACAAATGGTCTACTATTTTTCTGTCTCCTGAATAACAAGGTGGAATTCTATTTCTGTTTGGTTCGGTTTTAAATGATGTTTAAAAAAGTGTGGATACACACAAAACTCTATGAGAAAATCTGTCATTTTAAAGGAACTTCTGACAGAAGGCAGTTAGACCAGAACACATGTTATTGTAATATGAACATTACATTAAAAAGTTAAAGTACATGAAACGGAAGCCGAATAAAAAAGTGTATCATTCCAGTTTCAAATAATATGTTGCTGTGTTTTTATGTCTCATACATAAAAATGTGTCTCAAAATTGACGAATTTCTTAACGAAGTTTAGTACAAACTCTTATTGTGAAGAAACATGGCTCGTAATGACGCTAACGCGATAAAAATAGAATAGGGTTTAGACTGAGAGGAATATTGAAACTAAATGCTTTGGTAAACCTGGTTGAAATGCTGACATTACCTTTAATCTGCAACGTGACGTTAAAGCAATTGTATGACTAAATGTTGCTGCTCGATTGGGTTAGCAAGTGATTTGTTTAACAAATGTTAGCCAGGTTGCTAAACCGTGAGATGTATGCTCACTCAACGAAAACGTTAGATGTACATATTTCCGCTTGGATACCTTAACATACACAATGTTTTATCTTTTTCGTCACACAATATGAAACATTACCTACCGTGTTAGTTTTTCTGTTTATTTATTGTGGGTTTGCTAACACCACAGATTAGCTTCTTCTTCTTCGTTGGTGTTGTAAATGCGAACCAGCTTCACATACCGCCACCGGATGGCCGGAAGGGGGAACTGCAGGTTTGACATGTTTGTTGCTGGAACATTTTTGAGGTGCTTGTACTAAACCTGAGTATTACTATTTGTATGCAACTTTATACTCCTACTCCTTTTATTGAAGTACATTCATCTGACAGTTTAATCTACTCTGCAGATTCAGATTAAAATGACAACATATAGGCTAATATAGTGATACATCATTCCTCCAACTCAGCATAACAATAATTATTTGACTTTGGGAATTTAAACTTGTATTAAAATATAATTTCATAATGTGTATATTTTATCTAGATGTATTCAATAATTTTTGTAAAGTCCTTTGAATTACCTTTTTTAATGTGCTTTTTAAATAAATGCCTTGAAGTTCTTATATAAAAACATACATGTTTGCCATCACTGTGACATTTTGTTTAAGTGTTATATTTAATCATATAATTCGATATGCAGATACAATAATTTGATTGATTTGATGAAGAAACTACTGTTGTACCTTTATGTAATGAACCCTAATATCTTGATTGCAGCAGTTATACTTGTAAAGGAGTATTTTTATAATCTAGAAATTGTACAACACACATGTACTATTCAATACATTTCACCTGCAGCCTTCCTGATGACCACAGATTAGTTTGTAGAATGAACTCAAGTCATTTTGAAGCTTTGTTTTGCATGTGTTGATGGTACTTTGGCCAGAAGTCATGTACAAACTGTTATCATCACACCGCAGAAAAATATGCTGAGAATGAATGATTAATATCTGCTGTGGTGGTACGATGCCCTAAAACTAAATGCGTTGTGTTTATGAATTCGAAGTTAATCATTATACACCTCAGCAAAACACATCTTTATAAGCACACATAAACTGAATGACTTTGGGTGTTTAAGAGAGACTAAGCTGTCTGGACATACAAATATCCATAACATTAAAACCACTGTACTGATGTTAAATATCAAATGCCATTTAAGTCCATTTAATAAATAAAACGTGAGGCAAAAGATATACAAACATATCAATAGAAATATATGAATAAATCAATATAGTTAAATACATTTTTTTGTTTTTTTTATAGGACTGTTTTTTTTTTCAGAGGACTTCAAATGCCAGAATTTTTAATTCTATCTTGTTATTTATTTATAACTGTTAGGGAATAATTTGCTTAGGTATTCAACCTTCGACCCAGTTCATAATTTTCTCTCTTTACTGTCTCCTTTCTCATGGCATATGTCTATGGCCTTGGGTATTGCTGCTATCTCTCTTAAGGAGGAGCAGCTTGGGCGCATTGTTGTTGCCAGTCTATGACAGAGCACAAGCCGCCATGAGGTAGTTTACTGTTCAGGAACGTAGGTTCCCTGGCGCACATTCTTTTCTATGGACGACAGCTCTAGTTAGATTCAGGGTCCATATTTGTTTAGTCTCACTGATGAAGAATGTTGATTATTACACTCCGAACTAGATAAAACCTCGAGCTACAGAAAGAGTTCTTCAGAATTGGTTTGGCAACCGCTGTGTCAACTCGTGACACACCACCTGTCTTGTTAATTCTCCGACCGTAACTCCAAATAAACCATCAGTGTTTCCATCAAAGCTCCAGCTCTCCTCGTGCCTCTGAGTCCTGTTTCCAATTGCTTCAAAAGTTTCCCCCACAATAACTATTTATTTTTGTATCGTTATGTTAATGAACTTAAAAATGTTAGAGGGTGGTTGTACTTAACATGAAGATTTCCATTTGGACTATACTCATTACTCCTACAATGCAAAGAAACTTGATTATGGCATAAGTAATTCATAAACAACCATTTAAACTCATAAAACATGCCTGAATAAGGCTGTTAGATGCATTGGTTTTTGTGAATATTATCTGTGATATCGTGTACATGTTTTGATCCTGAAGAAGACACATTGCATTTTTTAAGAAGTCACAATAATACAAATATGTTGAGCATTTCAAAGCAGTGTGCCTGGGTTTAATGGGTAAAGTGAGTATTTCTTTTGTGGATATTTGTTTTACGTCCACAATGCTTTATAACCTTCTCTTTATTTGCATGTGGTTCACAGAGGGCCGCTGATATGTTATCAGTGACCTACAGACTGCAGTCTGCTCTCAGTGTGTTTGAGGAGTTCCTGCAGACCGAACTGAGCCATGCTGTAACAGCTCAGCTCATATTTCTGAAAATATTTACATACTGGAGGTGAGACGAGGACAAGGAGGAGGAGAGCAAAACACAGCCGGAGCTCAGAGGAAACATCCTGAAATCTGAAAAACAAAAGCTGCTGCAGTGTGGTCGTAAAACATCTGAAATACAGAGGAGGTCTGGTGGTCGTAAAACGCCTCCTGCTCCTCCTCCTCCTCCTCCTCCTCCTCCTCCTCCTCCTCCTCCTCCTCCTCCTCCTCCTCCTCCTCCTCCTCCTCCTCCTCCTCCTCCTCCTCCTCCTGTCTCGTCAGATGTTTTGTCACAGGAGAAATTCAGAAACAGCTGCTGTGTGATTACATGAAGTGGACTGTAGGACAGTATGAGTCAATAATAAAGTCACGAGAGGATGATTTCATCTCAGAAAATACTTTCCTCGTGACTTTATCACAAAAACAGTCAGCTGTTAATGATTATCAAATCAAATCAAGTTTTATTTATATAGCACATTTATAAACGATTTTTGGTCGAGCCAAAGTGCTGTACATATAATAAAAATACCCGACAGTAAAGACTTTATCCACTTGGTTATACATTATTTGGAGGACTAAAGATGACAGAAATAAAAAACTGAAAGTATAAAAATACACAATAAAAATAGATTACTCAAAAAACAGTCACTTAATTAAAAAAAATACAAAAACATTTGACAAAAAAATAAATATATACTAAATAAAATAAATGGTTGAATAAAAAAAAAAAAATGCAACACATTTGGGAAATAATGAAAATAAAAGAAATAACGAAAAAATACAAATATACAAAGGAAAGGTCATATAATAGCAAATATTGAAATTATTAAATAAATGAGTAAAATCCATTAAAGTAAATGAACCCATTAATTCAGTCAACCTTTATTTATACTCCAGGGACAGAACCTGGGTCAGCTCTGCTCAGCACTACAGTCAGACAGCTGTTACTGTAACATGGAGGACGTGCAGGCCTATCATTACAGAGTGATGACATACGGATGAGTTTGAATGCAGAGCCTCTCATTATTTGTCCTAGTTTTCCTGTGTTTGTGTTTATAGCATCACGAGGAAACATTTTCTAAGTTAAAACAAACAAACTCTGATTCTCTCCCCTAAACTTTTAGGAGAGATGTTGCAAAATGTAACGTTGATTTCCTGTAAATTAGCAAAGACGAGGGAGAAGTCAGGAAAATAGTGTACATTTGATTTGGAAATGTATTGTAGGATCATATATCACATAATGTTTTCTATTTGAGACGACTTGCAAAACGTCTGCATTCAGTTCAGTTCACTTAATTTGCATTTTAATTTTTAAATACAATTATTTTTAGTTTAGCTTAGTTGTCTTTCCACCTCTAAAACAAATACTGTTGAAATGAAATATTGTTTACTCATCAGTACAAACAGTACATACAATATGTTCTAATGATGAGCATTATCATTTTAAAAACAATTATATTGCACCGATTGGTTATCTTTAGTGTCTAATAAAAAGTTGTTTGCAAAGAGCCTTCTTCAGAGTGGGATGAGCTTGTTGCAAGTTTAAATATCTGCGTATTGTTCACTGTAGTATTTACACATACTTTCTGTCTGTACTTTCACTGAATGATAATCTCAGTCCAAAGTTTGTTTTGGGTGGAAGTGTCACGAGGTCTTTGACATGGATTAGACACACACACACACACACACACACACACACACACACACACACACACACACACACCCACACACCCACACACACACACACACACACACACACACACACACACACACACACACACACACACACCACACACACACACACACACACACACACACACACACACACACACACACACACCACACACACACACACACACACTGAATGAGGGCAGAGCTGCAGTGTGAAGACTGCAGCTGCTGATAATATTGTTTTGATCTCAGATGAAGTCAAAGTCAGAAGTAGGACATTAAAAAAACAAGAGTTCATAAACATGGATTTGTTCTTCTTCTTTTAGAACATGACATAATCAAGCACAATCATAACGTTAATCTTTCACGTTGCATCGTTTGTACTTTATTTAATTTTCATATTTTGTGGGTGAATCATGTTGGAAAATTCTCTAGCTCATTTCAGTTATTTTATCCTCAGTGTGTGTGAACTGAACAACAACAACAACAACAACAACAACACATAACAGTTATTCCCCAGATGGTTCTTATTCCTGGAAAACACATTGTATAGACCTTGTGCTGTCTGATCTGTTTTTTTTAAACTTTTGTAGGTCTACGTCCAATTTATGCAAAGGGTTTGTATAGTTTGTGCATTTGTTTACTGTGAATCACAGTAAACAAATCAAGGCATCAGTCTCTGTTGTAAAACAAGCATGAACAACATGCCATAACATGTGTTTATGACCATGAGTGCAACAGTTGACTGTAATGTGTGTGGTAATAATCAAGCAGCTGGATACTATGGATGCACAGACCTTCATCTAATAAACAGTGTTCTTTCTTACAAATGAGGGAAATCATAAACTCTATGTTTTCCTGAGTCTGAGTTTATAATCTGATGCAACATTTCTGCATCAGAAAGATGAAACCTGCGGGGGAGGAGCTGCATGAGTCCGGTATAAAAGTCCCAGAGACAGCCTCTGTAGGAACAGCTGCACTCTGCCACATCAAGTCTGAGTTTGGAAAGCTTTTACATTTTTGTTTTTCTACAGTTTGACAAACTTTCTTTCTCTCCCAGAGAAACAAACATGAGTCACGTCGACGTGAACAACCTGAAACCCTCCGCCTTTGAGGAAGAGAACTACGACGAATATGAATATTACAATTTAAGCGATAAATACACAGGTGAGCTCTTTTTTTGTACGTCACGTTAACTTAACCTCGCCTGAAACTTTTCCATATTTTCTTTTGTTAATATTAAACTTGACATGTGTTTTGTCTGCAGACAGCTCAGCCCGTAAAGGCAGGACAAAGAAGGAGGCCAGTGACAACACCAACAGACACAGCCCTTCAGGACACGAGCGCAAAATCGTGGTGAAGCTCCAAAACACGGAGAAGAAAGCCAAGGAGTGAATACTGAAGTGAGTTTGTTCCAAAACAGTGTTTATTTTTTGTTTAATCCTGTTAAAATGTACGCCGAATAAAGAAATGGCTGTCTTTATTGTTGTTAGTAAAGTTGCTGAGTCATTAAATGTGCTTTATACTTGAACAGAATCAGCAATTCTTCAGCAAATCTGGCTTTTTGAACTGTAACCAAGTTCAACTCCTGCTTTAAGAAACCCTCACTTTAAGGAACAGTTCGTTCTGAAGTGGGCGGTTGTTTATCTAGAACGTATTTTTTCTTTTCTTAAATAAAGTGTTCTTTTTTTGGTGAATTTCTTTATAATCCAACGCCGAATTAGAGGTTACCCATGCCATGTGACTGGTTACTCGACAGATCATTTAATGTACTTTCCATTTCAAAACTTATAAAATATCTAAAATCAACACATTTCTTAATGACGTCTGGCATTTGCGATTTGAGAATGTTGGAAGGAAGTTTAAGTTTTGAGGAGTGATTCTTGATTATGAGCAAAACAACTAACTTCATCAGTCAGTTTCAGAATATCCTCCTTAAACAGCCCTTCCTCCACCTTTCACAAGTGGACACATATGAACTCTTTGTTTATGTTTATGTAACCTTACGCCGGAACTGAGAGGGACTATTTTACATGTTCAGGAGACATTTTTATATTTTATGTGAATTCAAAAAGAAGGACTCCACCCACCAAGTTTTCTTTTACAACCTTTTTCTTTAAAGTCTGAGGAGGTGCTGCCCAACCTTGATCTGTATTTTAGGAAAACTCCTAAAAAATGTTAACTATTTGTTCACCATGCACCGATGTGAGAGTGACTGTTTGCTCAGTCCTCAGTTAAGTTGCCGACTCCTTTAATTTCTTAATGGCACTAGGTATATGGAACTTTTAAACAGTTTGGATCAATAGAAAGATGCTAGCAGTTTAAACAAATACATTGTAAACACAATAAGAGTGGTTTAGCTGCATGATAGCATAAGTGATACAATTATCTTCATATCAGGAATATCATTTTGATATTGGAGTGCTTAATTATGGCCCTAGTGTCAACATAATAAAACATGTTGTTGCCATACCTCTCTTTTATATAAACAAACATAATAGTCACCAAGACCAATAAAAAAGTGACTATAATAAAGTAAATGACCAAGGCCATAACTGCAGCAAGTTGTACTGACTCCATTACAGTACATTTCTTTATGATTATTTTTACTGGCCCACAACCAGACTGACTGTTCTTTCTGCTCCAGGACACTCGGACGGCTCTTCCCGGACCCCGACCATGACGGCCCTGCGGCCACAGAGCGAGACGATGAGACGGCAGGAAGTGACCTGAAGGTTCACCTGAACGTGAAGAAGAAGAGCCTGCAGATGTTCCAGATGTTCCAGATGTTCAGACTGCAGCTGCTCTCCCTGCTGGGTGTTGTAGAGCCCAGCAGGCCCCCCCCCCCCCCGAGGTGGAGGAGCAGCCGCTCCATGTGCAGACCATGATGGTGCACATGTGATGGTGGGGGTGACTTCTGTTGTTTTCAATGTTTTTTTTTTAACAGTTGTTTACAATTAAAACTTTTCCTAAATGACTTGTTGTTTTTCCTTTTTCAAGTAGTGCAATAATGTCATGAAAATAAACACTCATTTCAATGTTTTTAATGCATTTTAAAATATCTAGAACATCTCCCTTCTGCCCCCCCGGGAGACTTTGCAAGAGTGAAAATAAAATATTTATTATTGCAAATATTATACAAATCAATTCTAAAAATAGTTTGCAACATAGCAAAAAAGTGTATGCATAATTTAAATAAGATAAACATAAGTGAAGCAAAAAAATAAATAAAATGATGGAATTATATGGGTGTGGCATTTTGTCTGGGGGTGGAGCAGTCCTTTCTGCAAGCAAAGCTGCAGGGGACTCAGGGCCACCACTTGGTAAGATACATTTCACTTTTTAACATATTAGAAATGTACACAACTTAAAATAAAAAATACATGCATGTGCATGAATACGTAAAGAAGTATATTTGATTGTTTAAAGACTTATTATGTATTTATTAATGAGCTAAAACTGTTTTTTTGTTCGTTGACTCAGGGCAACACTGTGCCACTTGGACCACTTTTTTCCAGGCAATATCATACAAGTGTGCTCAGCTGTGATAAACCTAATCAATGTTTTTACATCTACTGATATTTACAGGGAATGGACAACAAAACATGTCATGGGCAGAAGGGACACGATCAGGCTGTTAGAGCTATTCCATCTGACAGTGAGGACAGTGAAGGTCAAGATAGGGTTAGGCACACAGACACACACACATAGACACACACACACACACAAACACACACACACACACACACACCACAACACACACACACACACACACACACACACACACACACATAGACACAGAAAAACACACAGACACACACATACACACACACACACACACACACAAACAGAAAAACACATACACACACACTCACCAACACACACACACACACACACACACACACACACACACACACACACACACACACACACACACACACACACACACATCTCCCAGCTCATCCATATTGTCTGGGGTGTTGACAAATGTTCTGAAATGTCCTGACCGCGCTCGTTGGGGGACGGCAGCCGAGCTGTCTGCAGCAGGCGCTCTCTAGTCAACAGTGACTTTTAATTGTGAGAAGAATGAGCAAAATAACACTTCTGTGCCATAATGGCCGGCGGTAAAGTCTTCTTAAATCCACATCCACTGAAGCCGTTCCACTTGCAAATTCAATTACGGAATGATTCATCCTTCCATTATGATAACTGTCAGATTTTCTTGTGTCATACAATAAGGCATGAGGAGGAAAAACAAATGATTCGTCAGCCCCCCCACTGACACTCTTCTCCTCTCCCCCCCAACTCTTCAAGCTGCCTTTTCTCCATCTTTTTGTCTTTCTCTGCATCCCTCTCTCCTTCCTCTCCTCCCTTGCTATCGCTCATGCTGCTTCCTCTGCCTGAGCCTCCGTTCATCCCCGTCTGCCTGGGGGTGCGAGGCGAGATAGCGTTCCCTCGTTTTCCGATTTTCTCAATATCCCCCCTTCCCTCCCTCCATCCCACTCTGGCTCTCCCTTTGCTTCCCCTCCTACCACACCACCCCCCCCCCCAACATCCCCTTCTCCCTCGTGCTCTCTCTAGATAATTAAGATCTCTGATTTTACGGTTTTCTCTTTCATAATAGGCACTGCAGACACTATAAGCTAGCTGCCAAGTCTCCTGCGCGCACACACACACACACACACACAACACACCACACCACACACACCAACCACACAACACACACACCCACACACACACACACACACACACACACACACACCACACACACCCACACAACACACACACACACACAACACCACAACAACACACACACACACACACACCACCACAACACACAACATACATACACACACACACACACACACACACACACACACACACACCCAGCGTGTCAGGATATTTATGTATTTTTGCTTTTGTGTATTTCTCAGTGGTGCCAGGGTGCCGGATGACTTACAGCAGGGTGCAGAATGAAAACGAGCGAGGGGGGGTTGGTGTTGGGGGTGTTGATTTTTGTGTGCAGCTCAGACTAGTCTGGCCCTCTCGCTGCTCACCCCCTGCAGTCTGACACCCGGCTGCTACAGGGACGCCGCGTTTCTCCTACAGCAGCGGAGCACGTTCAGCAGCCAGACACGCAGTCCAGATTAAACAAGGCAACCGCATCTCAACATTTCTCTGACTCCCTCAGCCCTTCACCAGCGCATTGTACTTGGCTTTCTTTCACTCGTTTGCACTTGTAGAAGAAGTTCTCTTAACCGCAATGTCAAAGTAATCCTGCTTTCTTGAATGTACCTGAAGTATAGGAGGTTTCAAAGAGTCCAAAGAAACAGAAGTCGTTAAGCAATTGTCTTTAATTCAATCACGGGAGACATCTGTTTCGAGTGAACCAATATTATTGACATTAGCACAAGAGGATGAGAAATGGGAATAGACTTTTCAATTAGACCTCATTGTGATATCTTATGTTACAGGTGAAGGTGAAGCTGTAAGTAGAAGGTGAAGTTTGATAGCTTCACCATGATTGTCTGTAAGAGATCATGGCAAAATGTAGTTGGTTATCTTAATTGGTAGATGTATATAATCAGCTGATTGGTAGCAGCTGGTGGAGTGAGAGAAATAATCATTTTTGATCAGCTAGTCCTATAAAGATAAACATTTCCATCTGAGAACAGACAACCATGGCACTGAATTTGCTTAAAGGCACAACACCTCTAAGTTAAACAGCCAATAACCACATTTCAAATAGAATCAATTACAAGAGTCGTACATTACATTACATGTTACTTGTTAGACGCTTTTATCCAAAGCGACTTACATACTCAATACTGTGGGCAATCCCCACAGGAGCAATTTGGGGTGAAGTGTCTCAACACAACGACATGCTGACTGCAGTGGGACTCGAACTTGCTACCCTCTGATTCAAAGATCAGCGCACTAACACACTGCACCACACGCCTCCCTAGGTAGGACAAGTCCCTCCGAGGTACGTACAAAAATATTTTTGTAGAATGGCAAGAAAGAGAATTTAGTAGGGGGCGGTGTTACTTTTATTTCATGAAATGGTGCATATAGGTCAATGCACCCTGTACATATGACTATAAACTGTAGGTGTTAGTGGTCCCCATCAAGAGGTCACAAGAGGTCACACCTGAGGAAGGGAGGACCAATAGTCTTTATTGCTTAGGAAGGGTCCTAACAGAGGGTGTTTCTCAATGTCGAGGAAGGCTGCCCCAGAGCCACTATTTCAAGGATGCTACATCATCGAGTCCCGCCGAAGGACTGTTCCAATGTCCAGGATTCTTGGAATTCTACCGAGGCCAGCGTCCTTCGTTGCGGGAAATTTCGAGGCTGCACATGTGTATCCTCCGCGGTCTTAAAATCCCCACAATGCTTTGCGGAAATCGCGTTCCATTTAAGGGCCCTCTCATATGACGCACACCTGTTAGCCTGTTCCACCATTCTTCGTTTTCAGAGGCTAGGAAGGATTCTCGCCTCTGAAGGACCTGACTCGGAGGGACTTGTCCTACCAAGGAAGCGTCCTCGACATTGAGAAACACCCAGAGTGAAATGAGCCGGAAGAACCTAAGTGCAGCCATGATAAAAGCTGTTCTCTAGATGATAGGAAAGGGGCTTCAATGCTTTCTTTGTTATCTCCTCTACCTTTAGGATGCATTGGACCATCCTTTACGAAAGGAAAGGAGATAATGCCGTCCAACAATTCCCAAAAGCACCATTCGCCTGGTGCATCATAATTATGTCGGCTGGTGGGCTGATGAATTCTCCTTCACATCTTTCCTTCATTCAATACATTTTTCACACGGGTTGTGAAAAGTGGTTTGGAAAACACAAAGGACATGATTTTTTAAGCACTCCTGTCTGGAGAGGAGGGCGTGTCCTTTCCAGACAGGAAGTGCTCAGGTGCAATCACTTGACTTCAACGAGAGGCTTCATGCGCTGCCTTGCTTCCTTTGTTTGTCGTTCTCTTTTTGATTACTGCAGACATGTTGTTTCTGTCCTATAAGTGATTTTGCTTAATTCATATTCGATAGATTGTTATTACTGCAGACAGTTTCGGTTGAGAAATTTAAGTTAATAATAATAATAATGCATTTTATTTATATAGCGCTTTTCACAACTCAAAGACGCTTTACAGTATGAGGGAGGGTATCAAACAAGGACAGGCAAACAAGTAAGTAAAAAATAAAAAGGCAGTCAAGAGGAAGTTGATTGAGAGGGGGGGGGGGCTTATGGGGGGACAGAGTTGAAAAGATGTGTTTTGAATGATTAAATGATTTTGTTCTCTTTTTGCAGAGCTTACACCACACACACAACAAAAAGAAATACTCACTAAGCTTACCCAGTACCCTTTTACATGTATTACCTAACAAATGGTGTATGTCTTGGATCATCTCCTGTAGTTACAAAGCACTTAAAGGTCCCATGTAATGCTTTTCTAGTTATTACCCGTCCCCTTGTGTGTTATGAAGGTTTTTTCTGCATGTGAACGGTCTGCAGAGTCACAAACCTCAAAGTACCACCCTGTAGCGAGTAAAACTCTAAACACCGAAAATACCTGTCTATGCTGCCCCAGAACGGCCTCGTTGGAGATTTCTCTTTCTCCATTTGTTTTCTTCCGGGAACCAAGTGAGGTAATGCGGTTCCCGGAAGAAACAAATAGACCAATCCGCGGAGCTCCTCACACACCAGGACCTTTAGCGTAAATGTTCAGCTAACAGGGAGTCCCATTGACTTGATAGAGCTCCCTGAACACTTGTAATAGACGAGTTGGGATGGCGGAGAAATGCTCTCCGCAGACCCATTCTCACAGCGCTATAAACCTTTTTTCTTACTCAATATCAAGCCACACTTATTGTTTTTACCTCGGCTGTGAGTGTTTGTGTGTGCTCAGGATGAGTTTCGCGCTGTCTCGCTGTATCGACGACCCGGAAACCACACCAGTAAGCCAGCTCACTGAGCAGCGAGCCTCGCAACGTCCCGACCAATCAGAGCACACTGGGCTCACAGGGAGAGGGGGGGCAGGAGCTCCAACAAGCCGTTTAGGACAGAGAGTGAATACACATACTATACAGAGATGCTGTGAGAAAACCAATGTGAGTTTGGAAAATTGCACGATTTTAAATGTATTCTAGTAGACCTCAACAATGGAAATATGATCAGTTGAAATGGCCATGACATGGGACCTTTAAATTAAATTGTAGAGTGAAAGTCGTAGTAGTTAGGAGCTTTAGCAGTAGAGCTTCAGAAAATAACTTCTCGACACAGTATTTGTTCTTGTCAGTGAGGTAGTCAATCCAAATTTGGGAATCAGAGAGCGGTTGATTGAGTACAAAATGTGTCATTAGCGATGAGTGATAAACACAGTTTAGCTGCTGAACTAATGATGGGGCACATGAAATTGCGGCATATCGCCAATATAGTTTATTTTTTCATATTATTGGTTACTGATGAATAACTGCTGCCTATTAGCTGCATTTTAATGTGGTGGTTTGGTGAGATGGAACTAATCTTAAGCTCTTTTACTTGTGCATATAATAAAATAAACAAAGAAAAGTGATGTATAAACATAAGAACATGCACAGATGGGACGCAACATTTGCTGCCGGCTTTGTAAAAGGATCTAAATAACATTGGAATTAAATATGAATTAATGTACTTCCAGACAATTTACAAGCTGACTTCATTTGTTTTAAATGTCAAAGGGAAGAAAATATTACAATTTCCCAACAAGAAATATAAGAGATAAAAGAACAGGCAAGGAGAATGAATTTCAAATGAACACAAACCTATTTAACACACTACAGGAAAGGGAAAAAGCACATATCTTAGTTTAATATGTACTGTTGGGAACCATTGCACCATATTTTCTAAGTTGTAAGTTACCTATGTTTGCAGAATAACTAGTCGCTGTGAAATACATGGTGGTGGTTGAAAGCAAACATATTCATCTCTGTAATATAGTAGGTATGCCTGAGTACAGAACGTAAGTAAATGTCATTTGTTACTCTCCCACCTGCTCTCCCGTCCCTCTATCTCCATCCTCCTCCACATCTCTTTCCCAATCTCTTTTCCATTTTCTTATTCCCCCATCCCCCGGCCCCATTCCCAGTGCTCCTTTTTTCTCTCTCTCATTCTCCTCACTCTTATCACAGCTTTCCGTCTCTCCCCTCCTTCCCCCTTCTTCTTCTTCTTCTCCCTGGAGAATAGTTGCTGTAATCTTCTCTGTCTAATGCTGTCAATAGCTCTCAATAACAATGAAATAGCACCGGGTTCCATCCCATCATTAATGAAGGCATATCCTCCGTTAGGATCTTATTCGTCATCATGGCAATCTGCCTCTTGGTAATAGCCAATCAGGTGGCTCCTGTGAAATGCACTGCTCCCCTGATAGGTGCCCTGCAGGTTGATCGACTGCACCTGAAGGCCCGCCACCTCAGCTGTGCCCGATCAATACACCATCACACACACTCATCCCCATACATGTGCTGAAATGAACACATGTCTGGAAGCCACACGCACGCACGCACGCACGCACGCACGCATGCACGCACGCACACACACACACACACACACACACACACACACACACACACACACACTCTCTTTGGGGAAGGGTGCATTGAGAAAGCGACCACTGATGTGGGGAGCAAACAGCACACAGTGGCAACAGAACAATGAAGTAGCTGTTTTGCTCTCACTGTGTGGTCAGAATAATAAGCTGTACATGTACACCATTATACAGTACATATATAAGAAGAGTGTTCACCATTTTATCCACCATTATTAGAACATACTGTATATGATTTAATGAATAGAAAGAGGAAATAAATGACTCCCACTGTGTGCCAGTTATTATATGCTGTGTCTCACATACAGATGGCCCTGCATACGTTCTGCCACTGCTCACTTTGAGCTGCGGTTACAATAATTAGAGCAACACAGCCATCTGCACAGTATGGCGCATGCTATTAGCATTACAGACATGTTTGTGTAGCCCCTTGCCCACCCTTTGACACGGCACAGGAAGAAAGTCAGGTCAGTAATTGCACAGATAGCGAAGAAAGAAAAATCGGGAAGTTCAGTTGGTTCATGAGACGTGATGAGGGATTCAAAGCACAGGGTTACAGGTTTTTTTGTGCTTTAAACATCAAAGCTAAACAAGTGTTGGAGAGGTGAGCCCAGAAAAAAAAGATCTCAAAGTGAAAAGGTATAAAGACAAAAAAGATTAGAGGTGGAAGGGACGTTCAGCACAGTGACGACAATGCGTATTATCTGCCTCTTTGATGTTCAGACTAGTGTATGCACAAACACACAAGACTCATTTTCATCCCCTCATGTGCTTTTAAAGGTCAGAGGTCAGATTTCTACCACTCCAGCATGTCTGTGTTTACAGCTGAAGGGTCAATTGAAGGTCATGAACTGACTCTTTCAGCTGTCTGTCAAATGTGTCGAGAGTTAGACTGGTTGACCAGCTTTCCCAGGTCAACTGCCCCCCCCCCCCATCCTCCCTGTCTGTCCCCCTCTCCTCTGTATTCACCCCTCCCTTCATCTCTCTATCCTTTCACACTGCCTTGTCAACACGTCTGTCAGAGCGAGGCCTTGTCACTCTGCTTAGCACCACTGAGGCTCAGCTGAGCTTTCTATGTGTCTTTTTTTTTTTTTTTTTGTCTGTTTGGAGGTCGAGGTCGGGGCTATGTTATAGAAAAAAAACATGAACGTGGGCTAGGGGTGCATACCGGTTCCCGGTATTACCGAAATACCGGTTACTAGTGGCTACGGTATACCGTACCAAAATCAGATCCGGCGTAATATCCTTAAACTCACGCCCAAACTGCCAGCCAATCAGATTGCGCATCTTGCAACGGCTTCAGTGATTGGCTTGATTTCCAAGCAACGCCCTTCACCTTCCTCCCGAACGTCTGAGCCTTTCGGTTAGCTTTTGTTTTTTCATTAGCTCGTGTCGGCACGAAAATCTAAAGTGGGCAGCAAGTCTGAATGGTGGGGTCTGTAACCACTGCCAGTCTGAATGGTGGGGTCTGTAACCACTGCCAGTCTGAATGGTGGGGTCTGTAACCACTGCCAGTCTGATGGTGGGGTCTGTAACCACTGCCAGTCTGAATGGTGGGGTCTGTAACCACTGCCAGTCTGAATGGTGGGGTCTGTAACCACTGCCAGTCTGAATGGTGGGGTCTGTAACCACTGCCAGTCTGAATGGTGGGGTCTGTAACCACTGCCAGTCTGAATGGTGGGGTCTGTAACCACTGCAGTCTGAATGGTGGGGTCTGTAACCACTGCCAGTCTGAATGGTGGGGTCTGTAACCACTGCAAGTCTGAATGGTGGGGTCTGTAACCACTGCCAGTCTGAATGGTGGGGTCTGTAACCACTGCCAGTCTGAATGGTGGGGTCTGTAACCACTGCTAGTCTGAATGGTGGGGTCTGTAACCACTGCCAGTCTGAATGGTGGGGTCTGTAACCACTGCCAGTCTGAATGGTGGGGTCTGTAACCACTGCCAGTCTGAATGGTGGGGTCTGTAACCACTGCCAGTCTGAATGGTGGGGTCTGTAACCACTGCCAGTCTGAATGGTGGGGTCTGTAACCACTGCCAGTCTGAATGGTGGGGTCTGTAACCACTGCCAGTCTGAATGGTGGGGTCTGTAACCACTGCAAGTCTGTGGTGGGGTCTGTAACCACTGCTAGTCTGAATGGTGGGGTCTGTAACCACTGCCAGTCTGAATGGTGGGGTCTGTAACCACTGCCTAGTCTGAATGGTGGGGTCTGTAACCACTGCTAGTCTGAATGGTGGGGTCTGTAACCACTGCCAGTCTGAATGGTGGGGTCTGTAACCACTGCCAGTCTGAATGGTGGGGTCTGTAACCACTGCCAGTCTGAATGGTGGGGTCTGTAACCACTGCAAGTCTGAATGGTGGGGTCTGTAACCACTGCAAGAAGTTTATTTCTGGTAAAGGCGGCAACACATCCAACCTCTCAAAACATTTGCTACTGTCACATAAAATCAGAGTACATGAATTTACAGTCTTCAAGCCCATGTTGTCAAACGTGTTTTTCATTGTTTGTTCAGTACTAAAAGGTCTAAGTCCCACAATTAATTGTAATATTCATTTGACATGTTAACTATATCATAAAGCACTTCAAGGTTTCCCTTATGCAACATGAAAGTATCACGATATGTATCGGTCGAGTATCGGTATCGTTCAGTGGTATCGGTATCCAGTGTTTCCCCTAGGATGGAGTCATAGCAGCGGTGCTAAGGCACGTGGGCCCAGCATAATGTGAGCGCGGAGCGCGTGGAATTTTTAGTGTGTGCAAAGTGCGCCCCGCCAATTTGTTTCTATGTGTCTGCCAGCACAAGAAAGGCTCTTGAGGCCTAGTACCAGGCCCGGTTCTAGCCAATTTGCTGCCTAGGCGAGATTTTAGGCGAGATTATATACAAATAGTGGCGCTGCGCCGCCGCTATTTGTATATAGGGGAAACACTGGTATCGTAAAAAAGTCAACGATATGCGTCGTGGGCTCAGGCGTGTGTGGTTGAATAGAACACGGTCCTACTTGTGTCTTTGTGTTGGATCTATTACTCTATCTGGTATATACTTGTGTATGCCCTTGTTTGTATGTGTGGAAGTGTGGAAGTGTTTGAGTGCCTCGATGTGTGTGCCAGCTTGTAAAGTCGTCTTTAAACCCCCTGGAGATCCCTTCATGCTGAGTCCTGTCACTTCTAAAGGCAGTTTCTCCACCAGAGACATGAATAGAGATGTGCGTTTAGCATTTTATTATTAGACAGGCGATGTGCATGGGACTGGGCTGCCTCTGTGGTGTGAGAACATCTTCATAGGCTATTGTATGTGTTGTCACATTAGGTGCTCCCACGCCATTGAAATGTGACAGTGCAAACTAAAGATAAGCCGCAGAATTAGAAGAAGGGAAAACATTTTTATGCCAGGAGAATGTTGATGTGTCCACTAACGTGTGTGTTGTGTCCTCCCTTCCTGCAGGTGGTGGTACAGGCATCCAGCAGACCGTTCTCCATGAGGAGCAGTAGAAGATGCCGGCTCTGCCAGCACTGCTGCTGTCAATACACTTCCTCTTCCTCCTGCTAGTCACCATGCCGCCACGCTCCCTCGGTCAGACCCTGTGCTCTCCTCCGTCCGCATGGGGTAGCCGTCCCTCCATCCTCACTACATGAAAAAAAATTCTCAACATACTTTTCCTGGTTGGTTTTGGGCTCTTTAGGTGACTCAAAGTGAGTTTTGCCACTTTGGTCAGAACATCAAGAATAAAATGACTCTCAAAGGCCAAAAGTGCAGTAATAATATACTTTCTGGTGTCCAATCTCGTTATACGGAATTAGATATTTCACCATGCAAGTGATCCATGATACAATCTTATTAGAATAACTACTTTTTCATCTACTAGGCAAGGCAAGGCAAGTTTATTTATATAGCACCTTTCAACACAAGGCAATTCAAGTGCTTTACAAAAAATTAAAGACATTAAGAAAATGGCATTTAAAATCAGTCATTAAAAAGCAAAGATAATAAAATAAACATTAAAAGAAAGAATACATGAATAAAAGTTACAGTGATAAAAGTTACAGTGCAGTTTAAGATGTGAATAGTTCAATTAAAAGCAGCGACAAAAAGAAAAGTCTTCAGCCTGGATTTAAAAGTAGTCAGAGTTGCAGCGGACCTGCAGGTTTCTGGGAGTTTGTTCCAGATATTGGAGCATAATAACTGAACGCTGCTTCTCCGTGTTTAGTTCTGACTCTGGGACAGAAAGCTGACCAGTCCTGAAGACCTGAGAGATCTGGATGGTTCATAATTTAGCAGTAGGTCAGAAATGTATTATATGCAGGTGTGAGAATAAAAGTAGATTTTCTCCAAAAAAGGCTCCATCATGAGTAGCAGTCTGATACCTTCGCTGAGCTTCAGTCTGCAATGTTCAAAACAACAGATAGAGCCAGAAATCTAGGTGTAGTCATGGACTCTGACCTGAGTTTCAACAGTCACATTAAAACAGTTACTAAATCAGCCTACTATCACCTAAAGAATATATCTAGGATAAAAGACTAATGCACAGCAGGATTTGTAAAAACTTGTCCATGCTTTATCTTCAGTAGACTCGACTACTGCAATGGTGTCTTCACAGGTCTCACTAAAAAATCTATTAGAAAGCTGCAGCTGATTCAGAACGCCGCTGCTCGAGTCCTCACTAACACTAAGAAAGTGGATCACATCACTCCTGTTCTGAAGTCTTTACACTGGCTTCCTGTGTGTCAAGAATAGATTTCAAAATACTGCTGCTGGTTTATAAAGCACTGAATGGTTTAGGCCCAAAATACATTTCTGACCTCCTGCTAAATTATGAACCATCCAGATCTCTCAGGTCTTCAGGGACTGGTCAGCTTTCTGTCCCCAGAGTCAGAACTAAACATGGAGAAGCAGCGTTCAGTTATTATGCTCCAAATATCTGGAACAAACTCCCAGAAACCTGCAGGTCCGCTGCAACTCTGACTACTTTCAAATCCAGGCTGAAGACTTTTCTTTTTGCCGCTGCTTTTAATTAAACTATTTACATCTTAAACTGCACTGTAACTTTTATCCATGTATTTTTTCTTTTAATGTTTTTTTTAGCTTTTCTTTTTAATGACTGATTTTAAATGCCATTTTCTTAATGTCTTTCGTTTTTTGTAAAGCACTTTGAATTGCCTTGTGTTGAAAAGTGCTATATAAATAAACTTGCCTTGCCTTGCAACAACACTCATATGTGATTTTATACATTTCAATTGGTTTCCTCATACAGATGTAAGAGTATTCGAAAAATAGGGTTGCCTGATATCAGATTTTCACTTTGCAGTAATTGTGGCTTCAATCATTTTCAACAACTATATTTCCACATGTCTATAGGGAAAAAAAGAGGAATCATTTTCAATCCTAAAAATGAGTCTACCTCTTTGTTCGTTTTGAGAAATACACAGTTTGTCAGTGGATGAATTATACAAAAAATATAATGTAGGAAAATGGATAGAGAGTCTGTACCCATAACTGTAGAAAAATGTACAAAAATATTTGTAAAATAAAATGATTCAAGAAGCACTTGGGTATTAAACAATGTTAATATATGTGTCATTTTAACATCATATACATTTTTTATTTTTACATATTATGGCTACAGTCAATGCCAGTTCAGGGCAACACCCCTTACTTCGAAATATTACATTTTCTATAAGAAGTAAAGATTTGAGTCTGACCAAAATAACACATTGTCCTGCCAAAATGATCTAAACACATCATAGACTAAAGGACTTGAGCTTACAACCTAATAAGGCTGTCCAGCAACATCATCTCTGACCCAAACCAGTTCTGAACAGCGAATATGAACTGCTAGCATCTAATCGGAGATACAGGGTCCCACGATTCAAAAAAGTCAGACTGTATCCTCACAGTAAATACAGAGCTGAATCCCAGATCAAATGCACGCTATAAAGGGTCATTGACATTTTTTTCTCTCAGTGATTGTGATGTTAAATGTTTGTTGTTTGTTTTTCATGTATTGTGTCTTGATATTTGTCTACGTTGATGTTACACATGGAGCTGCTGTGATGCAAGTCAAATCAGACTTGATCTGATCAATAAAGTATTATCGTATCGTAAGACATCAATAAAAGCACAACAATCAAATATACAAATAACAGTCACTTCAATATCTTTGGGAAATGTACATTAGTGCACTGAAGTGGTAGCAGGACATTTTGGGAAATACACTTCTTTGCTTTCTGGCGGAGAGACAGATGAAAAGACCTTCACACTTCGAAATATATAATTTTGTGTAAGAAGTCAATATCTTTGTCTGACCAAATAACACATTGGCCTGCCGAAATTATCCAAACACATCATATACTAAAGGACTTGAACTTTGTAGCAACTAAATAACAACTACACACACTGAACTGGTAGTATGAGATTTTGGGAAATACACTTATATGCTTTCTGGCAGAGCGACCGATGAAAGACTTCACACTCCTCTCCTTCTTCTCTCGCCTCTAGCCGGCGATCCTGGATGACCAGTCTGTGTGTGGGGCGGGGGAGCGGCTGGCGCTGTCCCTGGCCCGAGAGAACATCAACAGCGCCATGGAGGGTCCGGCCCGCGCCCGGGTGGAGGTGGACATATACGAACTGCAAAAAACTCCCAGTACGACACTACTGACACCAGTGAGTGGCGCCGACGCATGCCAAAGAAAACCAGTAGAGCGGAAACATCCAGGGCGATACTGACTGATAAAGTCCTGCTTAATCTATGACAGTCCAGCAGGATAATTAGCCCAGGCAGAAAGTGACCACGAAAAATACCAGTAGTTATTATTATTAATATGAACTTTTAATATTTATAGTGACTGGCTAAGAGTAGAAAAGCAGTCTACTGCAGTTTTGATCCCACTTAAAAAGGCTGATGATATTTTCAAAAAAGGTAATTACATTTCCGAAAAAAAGCTGCTTTTTTTATGAGCAAATGATGTCCGGATAGTTAAAACACCCCCACTTTCGTGTGATTAGCAACCAGTAAGGGCGTTCACTGATTAGTTTACACATCATTGGAGACCAGTAATGGGCCAGTAAGCCTGTCTCATTAAAAACAGTGGACCAGTGCCCTGCAGTAACAGCTGGCTCTGCCTACTGTGCAGGACACGGCAACAACAAATCATCAAACACTAACACAGATCAGCAGCACAGACCAGCAGAAAGCAGCAGCAGCACAAAGGGCCGCTCCATGACACTTGTATGATACACAGATTTAAAACAGAATATTTGGAGAGTGTAAAGACTGAAGAAGTGCTGCTGAATCCAGCCACTGAGCTGACAACAGGCTCCTGCTCCCGACCCTGCCACGAGCTACTGGCAACATGTCTGTGTGCTGAAGATGGGGTGTGTACATCTGTGCATGCTTGAGTTGTGTGTGGTGTGTGTGTGTGTGTGTGTGTGTGTGTGGTGTGTGTGTGTGTGTGTGTGTGTGTGTGTGTGTGTGCCCTTGACCGATGGGCAGGAGACTTTGACAGGCTTGTTTGCTTTCGGCTTATTTTGGCCTCTGGATCAGAGAGCTCATCATCTTACAGCTACGGCTGTCTGAGGCACACACACACACACATACACACCCAATCATGCACATTTTCACACACATTTTACACACACACACAATCATGCACATTTACACATGCATGCACACACATCCCTATCTTCAGACACAAATGCACATTCACACAGTGTGGGCGCCGCACACACACAGAGGCACTGGCAGCGACTGAGGACGACTAATTGGGATGAATTAAAATACCAACCAAATATACCAGCAATAAAAAGAGCTTTATTACTATAAGAATAACGCAGTTAACTCCGCAGACTCATTTCTTCTGGATCTCTGAAAGCTGTTTTTTTTTAGGTGGGTAGACAAAAAAACAGTAATAAAAACTCATTAGACTAAAAGATACTGTGCAAAACAAGTTAGACTGTTTCGCAGGGGGTAAATAAGCTTCCACCAATCAGAGGGTTCGATCCCACCCCCTGCAGTAAACATGTCGAAGTGTCCTTGAGCAAGCTGTCCAGCCCCTTAGCGCTCCTCGGCATGTCTACAAAATGTCAGCTTTAAAGCATCAGCTACATTACCATTTATTTAATATTAGCTTTATGGTAAATTATGAATGTATCCTTTTTTAGGAAGACTGGTCAATGGTAGCAAAATATGCTTATTGCTTTCTTGCTGAGAGTTAGATGAGACCACTCTGAAGGCTTCATACGACTGACTAACTACAGTCTGCAGCCGGTTAGCTTAGTTTAGCTTCATATTTATCGTACAGTCTTGAGACATGAGTCTTCTCCTCTGACTCCTGGCAGGAAAGTGAATAAGCGTATTGATCAGTTACAGAGACTGCTAAATTAGTCAAGTGTAAGACAGATGATGACCACAACTGTCCTGTAACTAACTTGTAATCATTAATGTATATGTTCAGCATAATGGAGACGATTTAAAAAGCATCAAGTTTTTGACCTTAGCTGATCTTTGTCAGGATTTCAAAGAAGAGAGAGTACCGAGCCTTGCCTTTTAATACATTTATTTCAGAGGGTTGTGCTTATTGGGTGATTAGGGTATTAACTGTGAGACTATGAGAGTCATTCAGAACTTTTATAAGCTAAATTGAAAGTTCATAACCAGAAAATAAAGGATTTTTACTTTTACTTAAGATCCCCCTACAGAGTGTACTTCCGCAAATATCACTAATCTTCTTGAGGTCAACACAAAAGCCATTCAAACATCACAATATTGACAATGAAATAAATAATTTTTAAAATCAGAGTAAGGGAATAGATGGCATGGCAACCTCCTAAAAAAATCAGGAAGAATATATTTTTTTACGTTGATAAGATGTATTAAACAAAAAGATAATTTCTTCCCATTAAGATGGGAATATGGACATAGTGGATACTTGTTGTCATGGAGGTTTTGGAGAGTGAAATGTATGCTTGAACTGCATCAATAGAGATTGTTAGATTGAGCCTCTCCTGAGCAAAGTACTTGTTGTAATAAACAAAAGTGTAAAATCGTTTCCCCCGCCTCCCCCACATCGATGTCTTCGTGCAAATAATTATGCAAACCGGCATTTGTTATTCGAAGGCGACCATCAGTCCGTTACGATTGTTCTAATGCCAGAGATATAATAACATTCAAAATTAATGATTCAAAATCATTCAAATCAATAAAACAACTGTCTTAACAAGTGAATAATCGCAGCAGGCAACCCTGGCCTGCCCTGCTGTCGTCCCCGGAGCATTCATCTCAACATGAATCTGATTATAATGAGACAGATCGTGCTGCTACAATAGAAGCAGTGCTTAAAGTGAAATACTAATGCAACTTCTGAGTTTTTTGCTGCATTTTGAATGTCCCCTCTTCTCCCCTGACTGCAGCTGTGTTACTGTATGCCAACTGCAAGCTGCCATCCAACTGTAGCAGAGGGGAATGTGTCTGCATATTCAATGTGTATTTCCCCCCTTCTTCCCTTTCAGTGTGTCAGATTCTACCCAAAGGCGTCGTCTCTGTGATAGGTCCCGCCTCCAGCCCCGCCTCCGGCTCTACTGTCAGTCATATATGTGGAGAGAAGGAGGTGAGTGTGGAGGATTAACACACACAGATTTCATGTAAACATACAGACAACTAGTTATTCTTCCTTTCTGACACCTACCCCTCCTACCACACACACACGTCATGATGAATGTCTCTAAAGATTAGTTTTCCTTGCATTTCTTCTCATATAATTAACCAACTGCTTTCTCCCCGTAGCCTTTTATCTTTAAGGTGCCTCTTCCATCTATCTATCCTTTATTTTTCTCCCTCTGTAGCCTTCACTAATGGATGGTTCTTATTCACAGTTTTTTCCTGCTCGAGTGTTAGAAGGGGAGTTAATCACGACACATTTGCCTTCCTTAATGTTCCTCTCTCCTCTCTTCCAGATCCCTCATGTAAAGATCGGTCCGGAGGAAACTCCCCGCTTGCCGTACCTGCGATTCGCCTCTGTCACGCTGTACCCTAGCAACGAGGACCTGAGTCTGGCCATAGGATCCATCTTACGCTCGTTCAGTTACCCATCAGCCAGCCTGGTGTGTGCCAAGGCTGAGTGTGAGTACACGTAGTTCCCCTTCTATTGTTATCAAATCTAATCAAGTTTTATTTATAAAGCACATTTAAAAACGATTTTTCATCGAGCCAAAGTGCTGTACATGTAATAAAAGCACACTACAATAACATAAGACAAAGAAATAGAAAAGACAACAATTTACAACGACAAAACACAGAGAAATGTCAGGTGTCATGCTCAGCTCTGACTAGAAGGCCAGAGAGAGTGTTGCACAGTACTTTATGTGCGACTGCATAGCTGTGTTTGTTGTTTAGGTGGGTGTAAGTGCATCAATTGTGTTCCAGCTATACCGACTATATATCTGTGTGGTTTTTAACGTGTGTGCGTGCAAATGCCTCTGTGGGAGTGTTGGCACATTCACACTGTTTGGGCGGATATGACTGTTTTGCATGGTGGGACACTCATTTTGACAGTCTGGTCATGAAGTTCTGTCTGTGGTCCGAGATCACAACACGGCTCCTGCTGCTGCTCTTCTTATTTTTTTCAATGCTCTTGCACACTGTCTCTTATTCACCTCAGCAGGTTTTTCGGCCAAAGCAATTTAATAAATATTCGTGTTTGAAATGCTTTCTAGTATTGGAAGAACTTAGGGGACATTTGATTTAACTTGCCAGACACTCAGAGAGCTTTAACATCACTGGGGATTTGGGGCTTAGTCACTAGCCCTCTTCATTTTCATTTTGAAAGAGTGCGTTATTGATTTATTATGCACTGCCCCAGCGAGAGTAGAGGGAATGAAAGGGCTTGGTCCGACGGTGGCTGTAGTATTTAAACAAAGCTCGAAAATAATGTATGCAGTAGGTCAGTAGGAGGTGAAAAATACTAATTTCTTCCACTGAATAGTCATCTGACATTATGTGTGTGAGTGAAACTGAGCTGTTGTGCAGCTGTTAGCGTCTCGCACAAGCCGAGGAAAACCTTGCAAGAGTGAAGGGCAATTACATAAAGAATTAGTGGGGCCATTGAAGTCTGTGAACACCTGTCACTACAGTGAGAAAAGGGTCGATTTTGACAAACCAAAATGTGGTTGTGACTTGTCATTTTATTGAACTGAAATGGCTTCAGACGTCTTTTTCTCAGGTTTGATCATCAGTTAAACGTTTAGAAGCAACAGATAGCATCATAGTTACATGATGCATAGTTGTAGCGTCCGGGGTCAGAAGATGCAGCTTTCACCGGTGCAGAGACGGAGGGATGTGAGTGTGTAATATATTTGGCTTGAAGGTGATCTTTACAAGGTTATCACACTCACAGACTCTGACCCACTTGGCCGCTATCTATCGCCATGGAGCTGGTTGCCATGGCTGCAGAATAGGTGCTAACTGCCACTCAACAGACTTGTTCCACACTGTGAACGAATGTGTGGGTGTGTGTGGTGCGGTATGTGTGTGTGTTTGATGTTTTTCATGCTTTTACTTTGTCTGTACTGGCGCCTGTGTGTGTGTGTGTGTGTGGTGTGTGTGTGTGTGTGTGTGTGTGTGTGTGTGTTGCCCCTGAGTGTACTGTTTGCCCGTACGTGTGTGTGAGGGGTTTGGGGGTATTTGCATGGGTGTGTGTACGGCTCTGTGCTCAACATCAGACAATGTTTACAACCAGTCCACTTGTTTTATTCATCGTGTTTACCCCTGTGTTGAGCGCAGTGTTCAAGTGAAGCAGACATTCTCTCTTTTTTGTCAGTGAGGCGAGAAATGTGTAAAGTCCTGCATTTCATTGACACCCACCAATGCGCGCTCTATAATTAAGTAACGTAATTAGAAATTGGTCACTTTTGCAACAACATGTTAATTGCTTTAATCACATATCCCTCCCTTTCAGCCGTGTGTGTAGAATAGATATTAAGTTAGAAGAGAGGAGATTTTAGGTCATTTTTATACATATCGTACTCTCGCTATTCCTGGGTCACAATGCGTTATCTGAACCTAATTCCATTATGCAGTTTTCATGAGATGAATGAGGTTACGGACGGCGACGCGAAGTGCCAGGAGGAGGAGACGATGGTGGCGTAAAAAGGCGAGATGGATAAAGACAGAGAGGTAACTGGAGCACAGGGCAGGGAACAGAGAGATAGAGAAGTTAGGGCTTATGTGTGAGAGGGAGAATATGTGAAGGAAGGAGGGGTGGAGAGGAAGCTGTAAAGTGCATTGATTTTTCCCCTCCTTCTCCAAACTAATTAAAGTTTTGGCCTGGTTCAGTGATTACCCCACTGCTTACAGAGGCTTTCTCCTGCTGAAGGGCTCTGTGCACCACCTCTCCTCCCCTCCTTCTCCCCTTCCCCTCCGTCCCCCAGATGCCTGCCCCTCCACTTATTTACATAGCTAGGGGTGCCTTATTATGGAATTACAATTAGGAAGCACCAGGGCTGACTTCCTGGTAAAGGCTCATTCCACACCCAATGTCAAGTGAGTCTTGACTTGGTACTACTCAAATCGCTTCAAGTGTGAGAATAGTCTCAAGTGCTGTATTTTCGGTCTTTCTGCTCCTGCAGTTCTGCTTCTGTTTCCGTCCATCTGCTCGCCAGATGTTCGCAGAATCCATAAAGAAATCTCCAGTTTTAGTTTTATATTTTATTTGAAGCTTTTTGAACAACATTTCTGATAGTACATACATCACTCAAAAGAACTGAAGAGCATCATTGATGGATGGGATAGAAGACACAAAGTGAATTACAAAGCACTCAAAGATCGCATACCTCTGCCAAGTCTGCACAACTCTCCTGATTTATTATTCTATTAATAGACAATGTTTAAAATGTGTCATACTGATTGTTTGATGGCTCACATAAATTTTGGAGGATACCTAAAAATCCTCTCTGGGATATTAGGGCTTTGTAAAGAGATTAATTTCAGGTGAGTCAGACTCATAAGCACTGAGTTATAGTTTTATTTTGTCATGTTGGTTTGGTGCCATACAAGCTTTAATGTCATGAGCTTATCGTCCTGTTGCACAATGCTTTTAAATGCTTATGTAAAACCTAGAAGTTGTTTATAATTCGGAGACAGTAAAACGAATGCAATTTACACTAATGTGATGTGAAAACTTGATGCCACAGATTACATTGAATGAACTTCAAAGCAAGCGGCATTTTGTTAAGAAAGTTAGGTTGTTTCCACTCATTTATTCACGTTAAATAATACTACATTTTATTAGAAAAAGAAAAAATCAAATGTACATTTTCTGACAGGAAAAAGGAAACGTGTGAGCCTTGGTTTATGGTTCCTAACCTTAAAAATACAAAGCAAAACCGTAACTCTACCAAAAAATATTCAGTAGTAAATAACTTTTGATTTTGAAAACCATATCTGTGAAGTAAAACTTCTTTGCAGCAATGTTGAGCCAATCATCAAATGAGGGAAACTGGATTCGCCTGTCAATACACTGATATTTATTGAGAGACAGACGGCCGGAGAGATCACAGTATAATACAGTTCTCATGTAAGATACCAGCCAACTCTGAAGACAAAAGCGCCAAGAACACATCTATCATGAAGAAGAGGAGGGCCCTAAAACACGCAGGTTTTCCTTTAATGCATGCCAGATGTCGAGACAAAGACTCGTTGTATTGCAAACCCACATGAGCCAAGCTTCTCCCCGACAAGACATCAGATGACCTCTTGACCTGTGTCTTCCTGAGAAGCTATGGATCACATTACAGGCAGGAATACACTTTAACCATTAAACAGATTCCCGAGGACAAGTCACTAAACTCTATATACTTTAACAAGACTAAAATATTCCTTTACAATATCCACACATAAATTATCAAAAGCATAGTATTTTCATTTCTCAGAACAAGGAGGGGAGATGTAAATATTTGAAAGCTTGTCCAAATATTTACGGATCAAACTTGGTTAACTAGATTGGACAAAACTGGGATAATTGACTTTAAAGAGGAAAAACATGTGAGGATCCTCGGGTTTGATGCGTCAGTTTCCTGTAAAATAAATGTGACCATAAAATAATCTTAATACGCTCCAACAGTTCAAACAGTTAGCATTTAAGAGACATACATTTATTTAATTTTTTTAATGTATTATTTGTTTACCCTACTGTTTAGTTTTCCTTATCTTCAGTACATGAGACTTTTCCTCACAGGACAATGACTTTATGTTTTGAAACTAATTGAATCCTTTGATTGAATTCACTTAATTTGTATTTAAAAGTATTTAATTTTAGTGTCTTCATTCGGGATTGTTGATTAGCTTCTTTCCTCCCTTGCATATTCTGTTATTGTTCTGCTCATCTGTAGCTTTGTCTTTGTCAGTGTGTCAGTGGGAGGAGGGATGAGAACAAGCCAAGATGGTGGAAATCTGTCTTGGTGTAAATGGATGTTTTCTGAAAGATTGATTTAGCTGCAAAGGAACATTTGAGCAGTTTAAAGCTAAATTACATTACGTGTCATTTGTTAGACGCTTTTATCCAAACATACATACATTCTGTACTGTGGACAATCCCCACAGGAGCACTTTGGGGTGAAGTGTCTCAGGGACACAACGACATGCTGACTGCAGTTGGACTCGAACTCGCTACACCCCTGATTCGAAGTCCATCACACTATCCACTGAGCCACAGCCTTCCTAAATGTGTAGTGCTTTATAAATGGTTACATTGTGGCGCTTTCTCCACAGCACAAACTCATCAGTTGTTTACCTTCCCGTTGCTTCACTCTTCTACAAAATCTTTCAAGTGTATTTTAAGATAACCCGCTATGCAAACCCACTGAATCCAGAAGCACCTTGGTGGAGGTCATAATAGATGGTAAGTCTGTCTGAGAGAAACAGCGAATGCAGACATACGCTAGTGTCTGTATTAAATGATGTTTCATTTCCTGGGGATTTAGACAAACCATCCATCATGCTTTGCAAAATGACACATATATGACCAGCTGGGAATAAATCAAGATTCTCTCCGGTCCTGCAAAGCTTACATTTTGGAAATATGAGTTGTGTCTACTGATACAGACATTGATATGCAGCTCACCGGTGCTTTGGCTTTGCCTCAGGCCTGCTGAGATTGGAGGAACTGGTCCGCCGCTTCCTCATCTCCCGGGAGACGCTGTCAATCAGGATGCTGGATGACAACCTGGACCCTACGCCGCTGCTGAAGGAGATCCGTGACGACAAAGTGGCCACCATCATCATTGATGCAAACGCTTCCGTCTCCTATCTCATCCTCAAGAAGGTCAGTCCTCAAACATCAGTACCTTCTACATACGTGCAGGGTATGCATTTGTAAACAGTACACACACAGTTAAAGGTCTCCTATTATGCAAAATCCACTTGTTCAGGTCTCTTCTTCATCAACATGTGTCCCCTCTTCTTCATGTCTCTTCTACATCAACATGTGTCCCCTCTTCTTCATGTCTCTTCTACATCAACATGTGTCCCCTCTTCTTCATGTCTCTTCTCATCAACATGTGTCCCCTCTTCTTCATGTCTTCTTCATCAACATGTGTCCCCTCTTCTTCATGTCTCTTCTTCATCAACATGTGTCCCCTCTTCTTCATGTCTCTTCTTCATCAACATGTGTCCCCTCTTCTTCATGTCTCTTCTTCATCAACATGTGTCCCCTCTTCTTCATGTCTCTTCTTCATCAACATGTGTCCCCTCTTCTTCATGCTCTTCTACATCAACATGTGTCCCCTCTTCTTCATGTCTCTTTCATCAACATGTGTCCCCTCTTCTTCATGTCTCTTCTTCATCAACATGTGTCCCCTCTTCTTCATGTCTCTTCTACATCAACATGTGTCCCCTCTTCTTCATGTCTCTTCTACATCAACATGTGTCCCCTCTTCTTCATGTCTCTTCTACATCAACATGTGTCCTCTCTTCTTCATGTCTCTTCTTCATCAACATGTGTCCCTCTTCTTCATGTCTCTTCTACATCAACATGTGTCCCCTCTTCTTCATGTCTCTTCTTCATCAACATGTGTCCCCCCTTCTTCATGTCTCTTCTTCATCAACATGTGTCCCCTCTTCTTCATGTCTCTTCTACATCAACATGTGTCCCCTCTTCTTCATGTCTCTTCTTCATCAACATGTGTCCCCTCTTCTTCATGTCTCTTCTTCATCAACATGTGTCCCCTCTTCTTCATGTCTCTTCTTCATCAACATGTGTCCCCTCTTCTTCATGTCTCTTCTTCATCAACATGTGTCCCCTCTTCTTCATGTCTCTTCTACATCAACATGTGTCCCCTCTTCTTCATGTCTCTTCTTCATCAACATGTGTCCCCTCTTCTTTATGTCTCTTCTACATCAACATGTGTCCTCTCTTCTTCATGTCTCTTCTTCATCAACATGTGTCCCCTCTTCTTCATGTCTCTTCTACATCAACATGTGTCCCCCCTTCTTCATGTCTCTTCTTCATCAACATGTGTCCCCTCTTCTTCATGTCTCTTCTACATCAACATGTGTCCCCTCTTCTTCATGTCTCTTCTTCATCACATGTGTCCCCTCTTCTTCATGTCTCTTCTACATCAACATGTGTCCCCTCTTCTTCATGTCTCTTCTACATCAACATGTGTCCCCTCTTCTTCATGTCTCTTCTACATCAACATGTGTCCCCTCTTCTTCATGTCTCTTCTACATCAACATGTGTCCCCTCTTCTTCATGTCTTCTTCATCAACATGTGTCCCCTCTTCTTCATGTCTCTTCTACATCAACATGTCCCCTCTTCTTCATGTCTCTTCTTCATCAACATGTGTCCCCTCTTCTTCATGTCTCTTCTTCATCAACATGTGTCCCCTCTTCTTCATGTCTCTTCTTCATCAACATGTGTCCCCTCTCTTCATGTCTCTTCTTCATCAACATGTGTCCCCTCTTCTTCATGTCTCTTCTTCATCAACATGTGTCCCCTCTTCTTCATGTCTCTTCTTCATCAACATGTGTCCCCTCTTCTTCATGTCTCTTCTTCATCAACATGTGTCCCCTCTTCTTCATGTCTCTTCTACATCAACATGTGTCCCCTCTTCTTCATGTCTCTTCTTCATCAACATGTGTCCCCTCTTCTTCATGTCTCTTCTTCATCAACATGTGTCCCCTCTTCTTCATGTCTCTTCTTCATCAACATGTGTCCCCTCTTCTTCATGTCTCTTCTACATCAACATGTGTCCCCTCTTCTTCATGTCTCTTCTTCATCACATGTGTCCCCTCTTCTTCATATCTCTTCTTCATCAACATGTGTCCCCTCTTCTTCATGTCTCTTCTTCATCAACATGGTCCCCTCTTCTTCATGTCTCTTCTACATCAACATGTGTCCCCTCTTCTTCATGTCTCTTCTTCATCAACATGTGTCCCCTCTTCTTCATGTCTCTTCTACATCAACATGTGTCCCCTCTTCTTCATGTCTCTTCTACATCAACATGTGTCCCCTCTTCTTCATGTCTCTTCTACATCAACATGTGTCCCCTCTTCTTCATGTCTCTTCTACATCAACATGTGTCCCCTCTTCTTCATGTCTCTTCTACACCAACATGTGTCCCCTCTTCTTCATGTCTCTTCTACATCAACATGTGTCCCCTCTTCTTCATGTCTCTTCTACATCAACATGTGTCCCCTCTTCTTCATGTCTCTTCTACATCAACATGTGTCCCCCTTCTTCATGTCTCTTCTACATCAACATGTGTCCCCTCTTCTTCATGTCTCTTCTACATCAACATGTGTCCCCTCTTCTTCATGTCTCTTCTACATCAACATATGTCCCCTCTTCTTCATGTCTCTTCTTCATCAGCATGTGTCCCCTCTTCTCCATGTCTCTTCTACATCAACATGTGTCCCCTCTTCTTCATGTCTCTTCTACATCAACATGTGTCCCCTCTTCTTCATGTCTCTTCTTCATCACCATGTGTCTCCTCTTCTTCATGTCTCTTCTACATCAACATGTGTCCCCTCTTTTTATGTCTCTTCTACATCAACATGTGTCCCTCTTCTTCATGTCTCTTCTTCATCACCATGTGTCTCCTCTTCTTCATGTCTCTTCCACATCAAGATGTGTCCCCTCTTCTTCATGTCTTCTACATCAACATGTGTCCCCTCTTCTTCATGTCTCTTCTACATCAACATGTGTCCCCTCTTCTTCATGTCTCTTCTACATCAACATGTGTCCCCTCTTCTTCATGTCCTCTTTCATCAACATGTGTCCCCTCTGTGGAAAGAGACTCTGAAAGTTTCAGGAACAAAGATTCTCTCTTTTTGTCCTGATCCATTTCTATAAAAACCTGTCTGAAAACGAGCTGATCAGATTTTGGCCACTTTGTGATGTCATAACGATGTTTTGGCTTGTGTAACCATTAGCCAATCAGCAACCAAGGTAACCCCCCCCCCCCCCCCTTATCACCTGAATCTCCTCCTAGAGCACCATTGTGTCTTTGTAACCAAATCTCTCTCAGGGGCGTGGGGAGGGGCTCCTTATTTTCATCTCAAGTAACAGACAGAGAATCAGCACTTTGGAAACAGGGCTGAAACAGAGGGGATTATGGGTAATGCTGCAATGATCTGTTTGGTGATTGGAGCCAAACACTTCAGAGACCTATAATATATTGATGAAAAAGAGTATAATAGGGGACCTTTAAGCTCAGGGATTTGCATTTTCCTACCTATTCGGGAAATTCATGTTCATGCAGAGCTTATCATCTGTATACACACAACTCTCTCAAAGGCTGCATGTTTTTACCTTCCCTGCCCTCCAGGGCTGCATTGGGAACAAATATGTATGTCTGCCAGCTGCAATCACTTGCGCTCTTAAGAAAATACATGACGAAAGAACATCTTTGGCTGGGACACGGCGCTGATGACCCCGGCTCGTTCTGATTCATAGTAGGGCCTGTAGTGCCGGTAGCCAGCGCAGTGAGTCACAGTTTGAATGTGTATGGAATGTTTTCACCGGGCACATCGGAGCGGCTGCCCGCCCTCGGCGAAATGTCCGAGTGTTAGCCTGATGATGTAAAACTGTGATTAACGTATGCTCCATCTCCTCCCAACATTCCCTCCTACTTTCCCCCAAACTGTCTCCATTGCTTCAATAACTCTTTGCCATCTCTCCCTTCATCAATCTTCCCTCATCTTCAATGTTTTCTGTCTTTGGTTCACAGGCGTCAGAGGGGATGACGACTGCATTTTACAAGTACATCCTCACCACAATGGTAAGAGCTTCCCAATTCTACCTCTCTTTGAATTTCTCCTTCCTTTCGTTATCCCCTCCTCCTCCTCCTCCTCCTCCTCCTCCTCCTCCTCCTCCTCCTCCTCTGTCCCCTTATGGGTGGTGTTACGGAAATTGTGAGATCAAATGTATTAACATTGTTCCTCTGATTAAGTCATAGCGTGGGAAGGGACCTTTTCAATGTGTGTGTAGAACAGATGTGTTTGGACTAGGGGGTTTTATGACATCCATTAGGAGATAGGATGAGGGGAAGGAAGTTAGGATAAGGTGTTATCTGTATCCCTTTTGCTCTGTGTAGGGTGTGAGTTTTGCACACAGTGCCAGGGGGTCTCAGCTGGCCTAACCAAATGTTGTTTGTAATGTAACTAAGCTTTGACGTCCTCCTATAAAGGAGAGCCTGTTTCACTCAGAACAGTACATGCTCTCTGGTGAGACGTCATACTTGCAAGTATAAAAGATCTTCGATACCTTTAATACGAATATTGTGCTGTACGTTTGTTACCTCACTCATAATTCTCTCTAGACCACAGCTGATTTCAAAGCTGACAGTGGGCAACGCTGAGCATAGTGTGAGATAAAGGGAGAGGTGACAGAGAGAGGACATGAAGCTTCGGTGGAGGGAAGGAAAGGGAGAGATCTGAGAAAGGAACACCCTGTAAAAAGATGTGGAAGTGCAGAGGAGGATAGCAAAGAAAAAGGGGTCTGAGCCGGTGAAGGTGATGACAGATGTGATGCGCCCTTTCTTCTTCTTCTTCTACCTTCTCTGCGCTTCTGGTGTTTTTCATCTGCCTCTTTGATATGCTCCCCTCCCCTCCCACCATATTGAATTAATGTGTCACTTTATGCCGTGCGTGATCTCCACCTGATGTGCTTTAGAAGCCACGTCTTGTGTGTATATTTCTGTGAAGAACTACTGGAGTCATTTCCATCAACATCTCTCCCCCCCGTATCTCTGTTTTCCCATTTTCCTCTCTGTCTGTATGTTTTTGTTTTTCTCTCTCTCTCTCCATCAGAGATTAAATGTTGTCACCCCCTGTTGCCTCTGTTTCTTTATTCATCTCACTTTTCTTCGCACAGTGGGTTTCTTCTGCACTCAGATTCTGATACACTGTCAACATTGTCACTCACCTGAATGTTCTGTCTCTCTCTGCAAACACCCAGAAGAGTAATAAGCAATATCATCATCATTATATTAATGTACATAATATCTGTTTTTTTGTATTACTGCCACATTTTATTCAATGTTTTACTCCATTCTATTTCTGTTTAAATACTGCAATATTTTACTATATTTTTTAATGTTATTATAGTTTTCCTGAAATAGTTCTCTATCTGTGTTTTTACATTTTTGTTTTACTTTTATGTATGCACCGTGAAATCAAGTCAAATTCCTCGTACGTGTAAACCTACCCGGTAATAAACCTGATTCTGATTCTAATAGTAATAATAATAATAATAGACGAGTAATAACCAATAACTATGATAATTTTCATGTGCAAAACACATCCTATAGTATATCAAACGTTAATATGTTCACTTACCGATTTAAATGCTGCTCCGGATTGTTTAGCCATGGATGAGTACTTATTTCTCTTTATTAAAAAATATATATTTATAATGTGTGCTTTTTTTTCTATAATTACGTTAGCTATTCCTTGCCTTTTATCTGCTATATCTCTCTTGCTGTCACACTGTACATTTCCCTGCTTTGGGACTCACTCCCACAACCCATCAGAGACTGCACTGACCTCACCACCTTCTGTCAGGATTAGTGTGTTATGTCACGTATGTCTAGGTTTGGGTGTTTTGCTGTTCTCCCTGTCATGTTTTCCTCCTGGTTTATTGTCTGGTCCCTCTCCCTGTGTTTTCCCCCTGTCGTTAGTTTCCCTGGTGTGTCTAGTTGTCTGATTGTGTTCACCTGTTGCCCTTGTGTTTCTCCTCCCCTGCCCGGCTGTTTCTCGTCTCGTGATTACCCCTCCCTGTATTTAGTCTTGTCTCTTGCTGTGTTCAGTGTTGGTTCGTCTTTTGTTTGTGAATGAGTTCACTGGTGAGAGTTCTGTTTTGTCCAAGTTATTTTTATTTTATCCTTGAAATAAAGGCTTTTTTCAGCGTTATCTGCATTTGGGTCCTGCTTGCTTCACTCACCGTAACACCTTCAAAAGAAACGTACAAAAAACTCACCTCTTCAAACTAACTTTTAATGTGTGATTGTTCAGAATCAGAATCAGAATACCTTTATTAGTCCCACAGAGGGGACATTTGCAGCGTTACAGCAGGAAAGAGCCACAGACAGCTTAGTGTTGCATATCTTACATGCGTTAAAAAAGTACTAAGTTATAATATAATAAACATATGCTAAAAAAAGATTAAAAGTTACATAAAGATTGTTGTTTTATTGCTTGATTTTAATGTGATGTATAATCCTTTTCCTTTTCACTACCTCTGTAAAGCAACTTTGAGCACCCGTAAAAGCGCTTACAAAATACATTTATTATTATAAAGGGATTCTGATTCCTCGTGTACCCAGGACTTCCCGCTCCTGAGACTGGATGACATAGTGGATGAGCAGTCCAACATCGTGGGTTTCTCCATGTTTAACACCACCCATCCCTTCTACTTGGAGTTCATCCGGAGCTTGAATCTCTCGTGGAGGGAGGGATGTGACCTGACGTACCCCGGGCCGGCGGTGAGTCTCACGGCGCTCTGCACTCATGCATGTGCACATTTAGGAGTCATTTTCAAAGCTTTGTTTGTGCGCCACATCAAATATTAAGCTACCTTATTCCTCACACTGATTCATGGAGCAGTTAAAGAGATGCAGCTAGTCTTTTGCTTGTACTTAATGGGTATTGATGTATCCATCTGTGTTTCCTCCCAGCTGGTTTGCCTCACATCTCTCCCCTCTCTCTCTCCTTCCCTGTTAAACATTCAATCATCTGAACCCGCACATCTCTTGACTCACGTCTCTCTTCGCTGGGTTTCCATCCCTCCCCCATTTTGCCTTTCTCACCCTTCGTAACTCTCTTGTTTCCTCTTCCACAGCTCTCGTCAGCGCTGATGTTTGATGCGGTGCATGTGGTGGTGGGGGCCGTGAGGGAATTGAACCGCAGTCAGGAAATCGGAGTGAAGCCGCTCAGCTGCTCCTCGCCTCAGATCTGGCAACACGGGACCAGTCTGATGAACTACCTGCGCATGGTAATCGCTCGATGTGTTGTAAAATCACAAATTACAAATTCACACGCATGCACACAATTACATCATGAGAAACATGGGTAAGAAAGGAGCACATGTAGTACGTCTTAGTTCAATGCAATTACATTGGTTTTTAGATGTCCACATTGTTAGAAAATAGTGAAAATACCTTTTGATCTTTTCACGTCTTTCAAAATGTAATTGCAAATATTTTGATAATTTATTAATTTTGAGTCATTTTTCAAACAAAAAAGCCAAATCAGCTGGTTCTAGATTCTAAAATGGTATGTGATAGTAAACGATATTGGTTAAAGCAAAACTTTCGAAAAACCTTGGAGTCCAAAAGAATTGTGATTTTTAACGACATTTTTATACATTTAACCTGTTAAGCCCGAGAGGACCCTAATCCGGTTCCTGCGGGTATTTTTTTCGTCGTACCCATTTAACGGGAAGAAACTCAGCTAACTGAAGATATTAACCATTTCTACCGAAACAAAGCACAAGTCTCACAAGAAGCGTCTAAATGAGCCCTGAGCGAAAAAATGATAATGCATTAGCACAGAACTCAAGGTAAAAATACCCTTATTACTTATCGTAACTGCACATACAAGATATCTGATTAAAGCTGAGATTCCACAGATTCTATAGGTATCAGTATCATCACTGAGCGATCAGAACTCGCGACAGGGGAAGCAAACACAGACATCACAACACGTAGCTTTACGGAGCATTCACGGGAGATCGTCTCACCTTAGCTGTTATTCTGAAAAAAAGGTCGTGTTCAATGGCATTATTAAAACGATAAAAAACGCGGCTGAAGGTTAATCCATAGGTTAATCTAATGTGTCTGTCACTTTTAAATGATTCCTGATAATCCATCATTCAATTTTTATGTAAAAAACGGAGATTTCATATTAGTTGCTAATGAAAGCCACCAGAGTGTATCACAGCTTCCGGTTCCGGGGTATTCTGGCTGTGCAGCACTCATTCCCCAATGGGTAATGTTTAGATGGATTTGAGGAACTTCCCCTCGATTCTATTGGCTCTAACGGTTACAAAGAGGTGTCAATCATCAAAATCGAACGAGGGGGGCCAGAGATATGGAAAATGCACCCAAATGACCCCAGAAGTTTTTTTTTTTGTAAATCTCTCTAAAAAAGTAAAATGTCACTTGTTTTGCATCAATCTTGATACAGGGTACTTATTATATGTTATTGTTTGGATTCCTAAAGCTTTTATTCTACTATCCCATCATTCAAGGGTGGTTTTCACTATAAGTAATGTTTTTTTTTGGACGGACACTATAATTTAAATTTTTTTTACTATGTTCAATCTGAATTTACTTTAAAATAAAAAAAAGGATATTGATTCTTTTCTACATCCAACTCACAGGTTTATCATTGCTTTGAGAAAAAATATTAGTCATTTACCCCTTTTTAGAAGTGAAGTTATAGTCATTTGTTCTGGGCATGTCATTTTCGAGCCTGAGACCTGGAAAACAGGTTAATAGAAAAGCCAATTGATTGATTTCTGTAAATTAAAAGGCAGATTAGTTGGTAATGAGGGTAATCATTTCCTTATCATCAGCAGCAGCAAAAAACACCAATATGTTTATATGACAGTGATATAAATCAGAGAAATACATCAACGAACTAGCAAATATTTTGACATTTTTACTTGAAAAATCACGCAAACCATTATCCCCAATCAGAGCTGTGGTGGATTAATTATCTCTTTATTGCCTTTATCATTATTCACTTCAGTACAGCTTCATTCTGTGTCATCTCACTTTGCATGTAACCTCTGTCTCTTGTTACTGTTTGTCATCTCCCGTCACCAGTCGTCTGTGCACTCGTCTCATTGACTACCTGTTGTC
>NW_022992230.1:297945-302945 GCF_902827175.1 Gymnodraco acuticeps | reverse complement strand
CACACACACACACACTAGATTGTGTGTTATATTACAGGCCTGGAGGCAGATAAAGAAACACAGGGATGTTCCCAAAGTGTGTTTTGTCTCAAAAAGGTGACACATATAAGCAAGCACTGCACTCAGTATAGTGTAAATGTTATTAATACACTTTACTGAATGTTTTCTTTTCCCTTATTGCTTCTACTATACACTGTTCTTATTTTAGTAGCTTAATGAGTACTAGCGCATCTCATAAACCCATTTATAAGCAATAGTGGTTGTTAACAATGAAGGCAACAACTGCCATAATCCTACTGTACTTCACAAATGGCAACATTACAAATGGAAGACATTTTCTGAATCACTTGTATTTTAGTACATTGTGATTCTTATTTTTTGGGTTTCCCCTTTCCTGAAATGTGTTATGTAGTTTTTAGTGCATGTAAAGGGTCTGCAAAGGCTAAAACCCCAAGTTCTCTCCAGAAGGAAGAGACTCAGCACAGGCAGTATGAGAAAAATAAAGAGCTTTTTGAACATTAAAGGTCACCTATCGTGCTATTTTTAGGCAAAAGCAGAGGTCTATAGATATATAAAAAACATGTCGATTAAGTGTTTTGCTCAAAATACCAAACAGATCATTCTAGCCATGCCTCATATCCCTCTATTTCACTTCCTGTTTCTAAAGTGCTGATTTGGGGTATAAAGCTTAAAAAAGGAGGGGTCTGAGCTCATGCGGGACCCGGCAGCTACTGTCTAAACTAAATGCTGCCGTGATGAAACGCCATATCATGGATTATCAAGGATTCTCTCTGAAACAGTTTGGAGCTCAAAGGCTTTCTCTCTTGCCGGTTATACCACAAGGTGAGTTCCTTTCTACTTCCTGCTTCTTCACACACATGCTCTCCAGTACAGGATAGCTCTGAGTGTTAGCGATGCTAATGTAAACACCGACCATATTACGTCCAAATCAGTCGGGCATTGTTTCTGACAGCAACGTTTATTTTTTTATCAAATGTTTTTATTCACACACATTTAGTAAAATACAATCACAACACAAATTACAAAAAATACAGAAAAATCAAACAGTAACCACAATCAGACAAAATAAACCCTCCCACCCCTAATCCCAGGGCCTCTCAGGACCAATGACCGCAAACAACCATATCAGTTAAGATAGCTAGATCCGCTCCTTACATTTTTCAGCTGTCGACACCCATAAGCCGATATTGGACTCCTTAACTCCAATCACGCGTGCAGTGGACAGTTCCATGTAGACTACGTCAAGAAACGTTAGTAACCAGCAGGTCACTGAGAGCTTGTCGGGTTGTTTCCACCTCATAGCAACCAATTTCTTGGCAGCCGTAAGGCCAGCATAGAGAGGTCTTTTCTGGTACCCAGTAGCCGGCAGCTGAGAGAAGTCATTTAAAAGAAAAACAGACACAGACAACTTAGAGGAGACCCCGTTCCAAAAGCGAGCATTCCCAGAACATATGGAGAAATGTACTGGGAGCCCCCATGGAGCACCGGGCACACCGAGCATCTGCCAGATGAAATGCTTAAAATGATAGCAACGTTTCTGATTGGCCCGTGGGTGTAAAGCCAGCCTACATTTCCGATATGACGTCATATCGGACGCAAATCTGGATCATCTCCGTTGTAGCCTGACACATGAAAGACATCACAAAGTGCATTTTGCATGATAGGTCCCCTTTAAAACATGGAGTCATGTCACAGTAGAGGCAAACAAATATGAACCTGAAAAACAGCTTGTGCATCTTTGAATGAATGATCTTGCCAAATGTTGATAAAGTATATGTATATATATATATATACATGAAACTACTGGAAACCTAATGTGTCTATGTTCATCGTTCCGAGTATCAGTAGCTGAGTGAAGGAGTATGAAGGAACAAATTGAAATATTCGGTCCCTAGTTTGATCACACTGCAGTGAAATTGAAAACGTCATAGCACTAGATGTACCAGAAGGGATTATTCAAAACATTTGACGGGGTAATTGGTTTGAATGTTCATGTTCACATGCTGATATGTGATGCAACAATTACAAAAAGCATCGTGTGGTCCAAGCAGTGATGTAAAGTAATGGAATGTCAAGGTAGAAAAAAGCAGGAACATTTGATTTTTTGCATGAAATTTTCCATATTCGGTTTCAAAAAAGAGATGACAGGGTGCAGCATTTCATTTTCTCTCGATTTTCTTCCTCCTCTTGGGCCTGTGTATATGGCAAGCAGCAGAGGTGGGAAGTAGTGGAGTACAAATACTTTGTTCCTGTACATTTTTCTGGTATCAGTACTTTACTCCACTACTTATTTTTCTGACGACTTTTTACCTTGACTTCTTTTGAAACCAAATACCTGTACTTTCTACTTCTTCCATGTTGAACTCAAATACCTGTACTTTCTACTTCTTACATGTTGAACTCAAATACCTGTACTTTCTACTTCTTACATGTTGAACTCAAATACCTGTACTTTCTACTTCTTACATGTTGAACTCAAATACCTGTACTTTCTACTTCTTACATGTTGAACACAAATACCTGTACTTTCTACTTCTTACATGTTGAACTCAAATACTGTACTTTCTACTTCTTACATGTTGAACACAAATACCTGTACTTTCTACTTCTTACATGTTGAACACAAATACCTGTACTTTCTACTTCTTACATGTTGAACACAAATACCTGTACTTTCTACTTCTTACATGTTGAACTCAAATACCTGTACTTTCTACTTCTTACATGTTGAACTCAAATACCTGTACTTTCTACTTCTCACATGTTGAACTCAAATACCTGTACTTTCTACTTCTTACATGTTGAACTCAAATACCTGTACTTTCTACTTCTTACATGTTGAACACAAATACCTGTACTTTCTACTTCTTACATGTTGAACTCAAATACCTGTACTTTCTACTTCTTACATGTTGAACTCAAATACCTGTACTTTCTTCTTCTTACATGTTGAACCCAAATACATGTACTTTCTACTTCTTACATGTTGAACACAAATACCTGTACTTTCTACTTCTTACATGTTGAACTCAAATACCTGTACTTTCTACTTCTTACATGTTGAACTCAAATACCTGTACTTTCTACTTCTCACATGTTGAACTCAAATACCTGAACTTTCTACTTCTTACATGTTGAACACAAATACCTGTACTTTCTACTTCTTACATGTTGAACACAAATACATGTACTTTCTACTTCTTACATGTTGAACACAAATACCTGTACTTTCTACTTCTTACATGTTGAACACAAATACCTGTACTTTCTACTTCTTACATGTTGAACTCAACATACCTGTACTTTCTACTTCTTACATGTTGAACTCAAATACCTGTACTTTCTACTTCTCACATGTTGAACTCAAATACCTGAACTTTCTACTTCTTACATGTTGAACACAAATACCTGTACTTTCTACTTCTTACATGTTGAACACATATACCTGTACTTTCTACTTCTCACATGTTGAACCCAAATACCTGTACTTTCTACTTCTCACATGTTGAACCCAAATACCTGTACTTTCTACTTCTTACATGTTGAACCCAAATACTTGTACTTTCTACTTCTTACATGTTGAACACAAATACCTGTACTTTCTACTTCTTACATGTTGAACACAAATACCTGTACTTTCTACTTCTTACATGTTGAACTCAAATACCTGTACTTTCTACTTCTTACATGTTGAACACAAATACTTGTACTTTCTACTTCTTACATGTTGAACTCAAATACCTGTACTTTCTACTTCTCACATGTTGAACTCAAATACCTGTACTTTCTACTTCTTACATGTTGAACTCAAATACCTGTACTTTCTACTTCTTACATGTTGAACTCAAATACCTGTACTTTCTACTTCTTACATGTTGAACCTAAATACCTGTACTTTCTACTTCTTACATGTTGAACACAAATACCTGTACTTTCTACTTCTTACATGTTGAACACAAATACCTGTACTTTCTACTTCTTACATGTTGAACTCAAATACCTGTACTTTCTACTTCTTACATGTTGAACACAAATACTTGTACTTTCTACTTCTTACATGTTGAACTCAAATACCTGTACTTTCTACTTCTTACATGTTGAACTCAAATACCTGTACTTTCTACTTCTTACATGTTGAACTCAAATACCTGTACTTTCTACTTCTCTCATTTCCCAAACAGCTGGTTCCTTTAGTCTGAATGTGTGTTTGATGCGTGATCATTATTCTTTAGAGTCATTGCGTGCCTATTGATTTGAACACGATCCGTGTATCCATCATTTCCTGGTCTTCTCTAAAGAAGAGGGACCAATGGAAACGTTGTCATGTTGCCGTTGTTCAGCATGGAAACATTCATTAGCTAACAATGACATTATTGTTCTATTAATATAAAGGGAGGTCAGGTACTCTTTAAAGCAGCTGCTAGTTATGGGTACTTTTTACTGAAGTACATTTCAAAGCCTCTTTACTTTGACTTGAGTAAAGAAGTTTAGTCAGTACTTCTACTTTCACCAGAGTATTTTTAAAAACGAGTATCTGCACTTCTACTCGAGTAAAGCATGTGTGTACTTTTGCCGTCTCTGGCGAGCAGCAGACAGACATTGTCCTCTCCTCTCGTCCAACCTCTTGTTCCACAGCTCCATCTTTTCGTCTCAACAGCTTGTCCGTTCGGGGACACAGTTATGACTCATCTGTCTGTCACATTCAACGCCAGACAAACAGACAGCAACACTCTTTATCTCCGGGGAGTGAATCACAATTTGGTGCCGGGTGTTTCGTCCAAATCTGGGCAATCTGTGCTGTCTGCAACCCTCCGGCGTTGGCACTTTGCTTGATAACAGATACTTATTGTAGAGCTGATCAATATGATGCAGATTGGCAGCGGAAAGCACATTTTCTTGATGGTTTCGGACATTTTAAAGTGAAGACATTTGTTTTTCTATGTGGTTGAGGCCCAAAAACAAACACAGCATGAAAAGAG
>NW_022992230.1:275445-292945 GCF_902827175.1 Gymnodraco acuticeps | reverse complement strand
TGTATATTGTCTGGTCCTTCTTCCTGTGTTTTTCCCCTGTCGTTAGTTTCCCTGGTGTGTCTAGTTGTCTGATTGTGTTCACCTGTGGCCCTTGTGTTTCTCCTCCCCTGCCCGGCTGTTCTCTTCCTGTGTTCAGTGTTGGTTCGTCTTGTGTCATGATAGTTCGTCGGTGAGTGTTCTGTTTTGTCTTTGTTTATATCCCTAGCCTTGAAATAAAGGAGTTTTTTCAGTTTATATCTGCATTTGGGTCCTGCTTCCAACATACACCGTAACATTACGAACCAACCCACAAATGGGAGGTAGAATTACAGCATTTTACCTTCTATCTGGCTTGCTGCTTCGATTGGTGGAAGGGAGCGTCCAGTGTTCGGCAGAAGAGGGCCGCTCTGGTAGAGGCGCACCGGTTGGCAGCAGATAAACTATGTTTTGTTGAATTCTTACCTGACTGGATTTTGGACTTCCTTGAAACATGTGATTCCCGGCCTGCTAGCTCCATGTCTCCCAATTCTCAACCTGGCACCATACGCCTTGGTGGGTTTCCCCTGAATTCAACCCGTGCTTCTGCCCCAGTTCCTGCTCCTGTCCAGGAGTTGTATTCCGGAACTCGTCTGGCTTATGGAGGTCCACGGAGTATTCAGGCGGCTGCTAAGAGGAGTCGTCGCAAGGCCAGGCTAGCAGCCCGAGCCCCAGCAGCCATGGTTCCGGCCCCGGTTCTGGCCCCAGCGGCCATGGTTCCGGCCCCAGTTCTGGCCCCGGCGGCCATGGTTCCGGCCCCGGGTTCTGGCCCCGGCAGCCATGGTTCCAGTCCCAGTACTGGCCCCAGCAGCCATAGTTCCGGACCCAGTTCTGGCCCCTGCAGCCATGGTCCCGGCCCCAGTTCCGGCCCCAGCGGCCATGGTTCCAGCTCAAGTTCCCTCTCGAGTCCCCTCTCCAGTTTCTTCTCAAGTCCCCTCTCCAGTTCCCTCTCGAGTCCCCGCTCCAGTTCCTTCTCGAGTCCCCTCTCGAGTCTCCTCTCAAGTCACCCCTCCAGTCCCCTCTCGAGTCCCCTCTCGAGTCACCTCTCCAGGTCCCTCTCGAGTCCCCTTTCAAGACACTTCGCAAGTTCCCTTTCGAGTCCCCTCTCAAGTCACCCCTCCAGTTCCCTCTCGAGTCCTCTCTCGAGTCCCCTCTCGAGTCACCTCTCGAGTCCCCTCTCGAGTCCCCTCTCGAGTCACCTCTCGAGTCCCCTCTCGAGTTCCATCTCTAGTCCCTTCTCAAGTCCCTCCTCTAGTCACTTCTCTAGTCCCCTCTCTGGTCCCTTCCCAAGTCCCTTCTCTTGTCCCATCTCTAGTCCCTACTCAAGTCCCTCCTCTAGTCAATTCCCTAGTCCCATCTCTAGTCCCTCCTCTAGTCACTTCTCTAGTCCTATCTCCAGTTCCCTCTCGAGTCCCCTCTCCAGTTCCCTCTCGAGTCCCCTCTCCAGTTCCCTCCTCTAGTCCCTCCTCTAGTCCCTCCTTTAGTCCCTCCTCTAGTTCCCCTCTCGAGTCCCCTTCTCTAGTCCCTCCTCTAGTCTCTCCTCTAGTCCCCTCTCGAGTTCCCTCTCGAGTTCCCCCTTGGTTCCCCTCTCGAGTCTCCTCTCGAGTCACGTCTCAAGTCCCTACCCAATTTCCTGGTCCATTGGAGGTTCCGCTGGGGGTCCTGCCAACTCCATGTCCTGTCCCGTTGGAGGCCCCGTCGACTACACCTCTGCCGGGGGTCCTACCAATCGTATGTCCTTGCCGTTGGAGGTTCCGCTGGGGTTCCTGCCAGCTCCATGTCCTGTCCCGTTGGGGGTCCCGTCGACTACTCTCCTGCCTGGGGTCCTGCCAACCCTGTGTCCTGTCCCGTTGGGGGTCTCGCCGACGACTCTTCTGCCGGGGGTCCTGCCAACTCCTGTTCCGTTGGAGGCCCCGCCATCACTTGTCTCGCCGGAGGTCCTGCCAACTCCTGGTCCTCTTCCGTGGGGGATCTTGCCGAAGCCTGTCCCACCGGCTCCAGTTCCTGTTCGGCTGACACCGGGTCCTGCCCGGCCTCCGGAGCTGTTTGGCCTTCGCCCCACCTTGGACTCTGCCTTTCCCCCGGGCCGTCCGCCCGGGTCCCCCTTTTTGGACTCTGCCTTGCCCCCGGGCCGTCCGCCCGAGTCCCCTTCCTGGTCCTCTGCCGTGCCCCTGGGCTGTCAGCCCAAGACCCGTCCTCCAGACCCCCTCCACCCACCCTGGTGGCCCTAGTTTTGCGGCCATATCTCCGGCTAGGAAGGTCGTATCAACGTGCTCCCGTCTCTAGCACCCCCGCAGCCCGAGCTACGAGTGAAATAACTAAACGTACATGAAACTTCCGTTGGATTGCTTTAAAGTCGAGCTTCAGTTTAAGATTCTCCCTGTAATAGAAACGCGTGATGGAGCATTACTGACCTGACTCGGATGCTTTGTTTCACCAAACCATCTAAAGCTCCATTGGAAGCCATTTGGAAAGGGCAGGTGATTGGATCAATCTGTCTATCACCTTCTATCATGGGCCTCTTCTGATTGGTTAACAATGGCTGGTACATGTGGAGCACAGCACTTCTGATTGGTGTGGATGACTGACACACAAGAAGAACATCGTAGGCTTTGTGATTTGATAATCGCATCATTTAAAATCACGATTTCGATTTAAAATCGATTAATCGTTCAGCCCTAGTTTAATTTCCATATGCACATAAGCTACAGTGTAGAAATGGCAATGAAATTATTCTGACCTGAGCTCCTCCAACAATGCAACAATAAAAAATAAATAAATAAAGTAGTGCAAAAAGACTTATTCTAGGCAGAATTTCAGAAAATGTGCTTATTTAAATTGCTGGAGGCATTTTGTGTTTATTTATGCTGTACAACATTTCTAGAGGTATCACAGGGTGCTGAATTCAAATCTGCTGTGTTTGAAGCTCAAACATTTCCCAGAATGCCTCATTGAGAAATCCAACGTGGCCGCCACCGCCAGGCTGAAATCTTGACTTTTTGACTAAACAATTGGTACAAACTTGAATTAAATGTGTTTCTATATGTTTTCACACATGAGGAATTTAACATACTGTCCTGATGTTGGATCAAATGTGAATAATCAGCTTGAAATCATACATGTATGAACAAGGTAGTCATTAGTGATAAATAAGTTGTCAGACTCAACCAGGGCTTGCTTAGAAAGTGTGTTAATAACATTTTTATTTGGCCACCAAACCATAACGTAAACATGACACGATTAGGCCTACAGTGGAGCAACAGTACCGTCAACAAAGCCCTATATATTTTATTTGCTCCAATACAGTAAGTAAGTCATGTCAATAGAACGCGTGTTCCTCGCAGTTTGTACAGTTTATGCTTAGCTGTTAAGTGCCCACATAAACATTCATCTTGCATTATACTTATTATATAAATAGTTATCAGCGCAATAAACCGTATTAATGTTGTCTTAATATACATTATTTTATTTCATATTCTGTTCTTGTACATATCATATTCTATTTACATGTATGTAAACTTCTTGCACTACTTTTTGTGCTGAATTCAAAGTTAGGGCTGATTAGATTCAGCCCCTAGTTTAGCTGCTATAGGCTTAGACTGTCGGGGGACACCTTGCTTCTTCCTTCTGTCTGTCTGTACCTGTGTGCTCTCATGTTCCGATTAACCCAGCTTCCCCAAATTTCTTTTTGGTGTCTATCTATGCCGGGATCCTGAGTCGTGGCCGATCCTGTTGCTGCATCCTGAGTCCTGGATCCTCTCCTGAGTCCTGGATTTGAGTCCTGGACTTCGAGTTGTGGCTAAACCTGTCTCTGCGGTCCTGCCTGACTCTCATCAATGCTACTTCCCTGATGGCTTCCACAGGATTGTAGCTGACATCCTCGTCGATTCATCTTCTTATTACAGACACATGCATTTCCTAACATTCGGTCTATATGCTGTAACATGTATTATCTCTTGGATTTACACACGGCATCTATTGCACGTCTGTCCGTCCTGGGAGAGGGATCCCTCCTCTGTTGCTCTCCCTGAGGTTTCTCCCATGTTCCCCTTTAAACTGTGGGTTTTCTCCGGAAGTGTTTCCTTGTACGATGTGAGGGTCTAAGGACAGAGGGTCTAAGGACAGAGGGTCTAAGGACAGAGGGTCTAAGGACAGAGGGTGTCGTATTGTCATACTGATATTCTGTACACACTGTGAAGTCCACTGAGACTAATTTAACATTTGCGATATTGGGCTATAAATAAACATTGATTGATAGATTTAGTATTTTATTATATATGTTGCATTGTTGGAGGAGCTCAGGTCAGAAGAATTTCATTGCCATTTCTAGACTGTAACTTATGTGCACATGACAATAAAACCTTTGAATTGAACAGCAGGAATACTTCTCATGTTATATCGAAGGAACTCTCAATGTGTTGTAAAGTCTGAAGGCGATGCAGTGCGTGTTCGAGGGAAAGTGATACAAAGATTCGGGTTGTGGCAATCACTTTGTCCTCAGCTAGGCTCGTAACCTTTCTACCTGACAGACAGAGGACGTGTGTGTGTGTGTGTGTGTGTGTGTGTGTGTGTGTGTGTGTGTGTGTGTGTGTGTGTGTGTGTGTGTGTGTGTGTGTGTGTGTGTGTGTGTGTGTGTGTGTGTGTGTGTGTGTGTGTGTGTGTGTGTGTCTCAGCCACATCCATAACTTTTTATTTCCAGCAGTCTGCACTTCTCCTCATTGGCGTAATTTACTGCTGTTTTATGCAGCGTGTCCTGCAGGTCGTCCAAAGTTTAACACCTCCGTTTTAATGCCTCTGTGGCGGGAGACGTGTGAACTTTTACTCTCACCGTGCCGGACGTTTCAGAGAACTCTCTTTCTCTCTCTCTTACATATTTAACACCCTCTGAATTGTATTAGATGAAGCAAAACAGTCAACTGCATTTTCTGGCCAACTTACACATTTCCACGGTGCTTTTTTCATATATATCGAGGGTTTAGATGACAACAAATTAAGATATAATAATACAAATAATAATAATAAAGCTTTATTTATATAGCACTTTCCATACAACACAGGCAGCTCAAAGTGTAAATGGTATATATAAAGGTGAATGATAAAGACTATTGAATTTAAAGTGGGGGGTTGCTAATAAAAAGCTAATCTAAATGGACGTGTCTTTAGCTGGTGTTTAAAAATGTCCACTTACCATCATCTTTAAATAAGATCTAACAAGATCATAGATGTTCATGCATTAACTCAAGTGCATTAATGATGTGGGATATTTTTCTCATCGACTATATTTGCGGTACAGTTGTTGCTTGGATCAAATGCTAAAACGTTGGAAAGGCCACCATTGGTTTGCTAATATAGTCACTTTCGACCAAGCTTCCAAATGGGCACTGGAGAGGTTGTTATTATAAAGTGGATAATGTACACGTATTAGCATCCGAAATACATGCATATATGAAGTGACACTCATTTGACGTTGTTTTTTCTGGCCACCTTACACATTTTCACTGTATTTTGAATTTTAAAGATGTGACGACCCCTCCACACCACGAGGGGTGCCGTCAGCTGTGTGTGTGTGTTTTGCAGTATCAAGTGCTGTGGGGCCGGCCTTTGCCTGATGAGCTGCACCTGCTAGAAGCCTACTAGAAGAGAGCCAACCTGATTCGGCTCTCGCTCTCACTCCTCTGGGCACTCTCCGTGCCAGCCTCGGGGGACCTGTTGCTGGCTTCGTTCATTTATTTGTTTATTATCAATAAACGATTGTTTTTTTCAAACCTTTATTTATCCAGATTGGTCCCATTGAGATCATAGATCTCTTTTTCAAGGGAGACCTGCATCATATAGGTTCCACATGAAACATAAAACAATAAAGGGCATTATACATTATATTTACAGGATACATTTACATAGTTATAGACATTTACAAGTGCCCATAGTATCAACGAGCATTTCATTTAGCCTAGCTTTAAAGACATGCAGAGGAATGAGATCGCTCAGTTTCAATTCCTGCTGAAGATTGTTCCAAGCAAGTGGAGCTGCGCACATAAAAGCTGTCTTACCTAAGACAGTCCTTGCTCTTGGCACATCTAACAATACTACATCATGCGATCTCAGATAATAGCTGCTTGCAACTCTCTGTGTTATCAGAGAGCAGATGTAATACGGGAGTTTACCCAACAAAGCTTTATAAATAAACGTGTACCAATGACTGAGCCTCTGTACAGTAAGTGATGGCAGACCTGCCTCGGTATACAGGGTACAGTGATGAGTGAGTGCTTTACAATCTGTGACAAATCTCAGTGCGCTGTGATAGGCGGCATCTAACTTGTTCAGGCAATAGGCAGGTGCATTCATATAGATCAGATCACCAGAGTCCAGCACAGGTCAAAGGTCACAGAGCCTTTTCCTGGCCTCAAGCGAGAAACAGGACTTGTTCCTGTAGAAGAAACCTAGCTTAACCCTCAGCTTTTTAAGCAGGTTATTGACATGAAGTTTAAAAGTGAGACAATCATCAAGCCAGATACCAAGGTATTTGTAACAGGTAACCACTTCAAGTGTTATTCCTTGCGTAGTAACAATATCCAAAACAGGCTCTGGTGTCTTTTTAGCTTTAGAAAAGAGCATTACCTTAGTTTTCTCAACATTTAAAAGAAGCTTAAGTTCAGAGAGCTGAGTCTGAATAATGTTAAAAACAGCCTGTAATTTAACACCAGCCTCCTGAATGGAGGGACCTGCACAGTACATCACGGTATCGTCCACATAAAAATGTAAAGTAGCTTCATCCACATTTTCACCTAAACTATTGATATAGATGGAGAATAAAAGTGGACCTAAAACAGAACCTTGAGGTACACCATTAGTAATGTTTAACCACTCAGAAGACAGCCCATCAAAGTGAACACATTGGGACCTTTCAGAGAGGTAGTTCACAAACCACCCACTGCATGGCTGGATATGCCGATACTGAGTAGCCTCTGCTTTAAGATGCGATGATCGATGGTGTCAAACGCTTTGGAAAGGTCAACAAATAGAGCTGCACAACTCTGCTTATTGTCTAAAATACTCGTAATGTCATTCACCACTTTCATTGTGGCAGTGATGGTGCTGTGTTGCTTTCTGAAGCCTGACTGATGTTTAGACAGGATGTCATTGTTACATAAAAACTCCTTTACCTGTTCACTCACTAGGCGTTCGAAGCACCTTCGCCAGAACTGACAATTTAGAGATGGGCCTATAGTTATTTAATAAGGTGGCCTCCACTCCTTTTAGCAAAGGCAGGACATACGCTGACTTCCATACTTTTGGAATTGCATTTGTGCTGAGGGAGAGGTTAAAAAGAGTAGTGAGAGGTGGAGCAATAAAATCTGCAGCTATCTTTAAAAAGAAAGGTTCTACGTTGTCCGGGCCAGCCGGTTTCTTAGGATCTTGTTGTGCGTAGACGGCTCTGCTAAGATTGTTCCCTAGTTTAGGTTTCATGTTATGTGTTTAGATAGGTTCCTGTTTTATTTTGATAGTCTTGTCTACCCTCATGTGTCTAAAGTACGTTTCCTGCCTTGTCTGTGTTCCCACGGTTGTGATTGTCTAATTGTCTTCACCTGGTGTTGTCTGTCTAGCATATATAGTTCTCGTCTTCCCCTGTCTCGTTGCCAGATTGTCTTGTGTGTTCCAAGCCTTCCAGCGTAAGATCCTTTTGTCCTTGTCCATAGAGTTAGATTAGTGTATTAGTAGTTTTTGTTTTGTTGCTTTATGTATTCAGTGTGTTATGACCCGTCTACATTAAAACACTTTATTTTGATACTTTGTTTGTCTCTGCATCGTGCATTTGATTCCACGCCCTTGTACAGCCCTAACAGATCTAGCTTAGATAAGGCTTCATGAACAACATTGACAGTAAAAGGAGTAAAACTGAAAGGGTTTTCCAGACCACATTGTTCAGAGTCACGGATTGCGGTGTTCACAGAAGCAGAGTTAGTGACAGAATCAAACAGGGAGCCACAGGACACAAAATGCTTATTAAAGCAATTTAGCATAGTAGCCCTGTCCGCTATAGAGCCAGATGCTGTGGTAAGGCACGGAGGTAGCTCATTACGGATCTCACCGGTGGATATCGATTTTATGACTTTCCAACATTTCCTAGGATTATTTAGGTTTTCTGTGGAAACTGACAAATAGTACTTTGACTTTGCACTTTTGACATTTGAAGTGAAGCTATTCCGTAGCTGCCTAAAACGCAGCCATTCTACCTCTGAGCCTGATTGCATGTCTATCAATGATCTCCATAAAACCAAGATAAAAATAAGACCATGCGGTTTCTACATCAGCACACAGATCGATTTTCCCCCTATCAAACCCAAACAGATCATGAACAAAACCCTGCTCCACAAAATGTTTTGTGTCTCTCTTAATGATAATACGAGGTTTAACCTTTTGAACCTTAGTGTCCCTAATTGTGGCTACAACACAGTGATCACTCAGATCATTCGCAAATACTCCCACAGATGAATATTTATAGGAAACATTAGTTAGAATGAGATCAATTAGGGAGTATTTATTATTATTATTATTATTGGGACGGGTGGCGCAGTGGTCTGTGCATCCGATCATCAGATCAAGGGGGGAGTGCTGGGGAACTCCAGTTCGAAACTCGCTCCTGCCGCCACTGCGTCAGGCCGTTGTGTCCTTGGGCAAGACACTTCACCCGGATTTGCTCCTGTGGGTATTGTCCACAGTACATGTATAATACCAATGTGTACTTGTAAAAGCGCCTTGATGACCTCGAGGCGTGAAGATGGACGGTGTGGCGCAGTGCGCTGTGCAATGATCAAGGGGTGAAACCCGCCGCTGCTGCGTCTGTAAAGCCGGTGTGTCCTTGGGCAAGACACTTCACCTGAACTTGCTCCTGTGGGTATTGTCCACAGTATCTGACCATTGCATGTATCATATATGTGTAATGTGTGTATATGTAAAGCGCTTTGAGTCATTGAAAAAGCGCTATAATAAATGTAAGGAATTATTATTATTATTAGGGGACTTAATGTTAGGGCGAGTAGGACTGTCAACAATCTGAGTAACATTCAAAGAGATACAAAGGTTTTTAAAATCCTCTGACACTGCAGTTAACCAGTCCCAGTTAAAATCTCCAAGTAGCACTATTTCCTTGTAGTCTAGTTGCGATAAAAGATTTGCTAGCGAAGACAAGGAGTCCTTGACAGCTGAGGGGAGTCTGTAACAACCCACCACCATGACCTGTTGACCCTTTGCCACTTCTATATTTAAGGCTAAAAATTCAAATTACTTACTGATAGATTTGGAAACTAATGTGGTTACACTGAACTTATTCTTAACATAAATGGCAACGCCACCACCTTTATTAGGCCGGTCGGAACGATACACATTAAAACCATTTAAGGCAATGTCAGAGGCCAAAATAGATTTGTTTAGCCATGTTTCTGATAAAACAATGACGTCAGCGTCAGTCGAGCTCGCCCAAATGCGGACAAAATCTAGTTTACCTAACAGACTGTGCACATTCAAGTGGATGAAACCCAACCCAGATCTAGCTTTAAAATCAGCAGGAGTAGCGATCTGACTAATGAAAGCTTTAGCGCAAGTTTAATAAGGAAGACCTAACAATGAGTCACTTACACGTCACTCTATTGCTCTCTCCCCCCTCATTAAATGCGTGGGCGTCACCCCTCAGCAGCCAATTGCTGCACACGTTAAATTCCTTAAATGCCTGCTCTTCCTTCCTGTCAGTTGTCATTTCAGGTGACCACACGCAACCCTCCTCCACCCTCTCGCCTCCCGTCTCCTCCAGGACAAAGCTAAACCTTCCTCCTTCAGACCGGTCCCACCTACTTATCACCACCACCAGTGTCTAGACCCCGGGGATTTCATCGGAGCGGTTCTTTCCCTCCTGAATGATTATCCTGCAAACCGGGGCTTAATCGCCTAATTCTCCTGTTGTATTATCATGGCAATCATTTCATTCATATAACGTGTAAACAATAAATATGTATTCCATGCATCACGTCTCTCCGGTTTGAACTACTACTGGGCGGACCAGGGTTAGGTTGTACATTTCCTGACAGTAATAACAACAAAAAAGCCAGGCATCTTTTCTTCTTAAGCGACACACATACATTGTCATCTACTTTAGAATCACCGGAAAAGTCTGCGAGAGTGTGATTAGAGCTTAAGAAGCAGTCCTGAAGAACCATCATCGCAGGAAAACAAAAAAGACAAACATATTTTGTCGAGCAGATTGTCTGTGACAAGGCAACCGGTAATTGTTTGTGCAACACATCTGAACCTTTGCAGGGGAGGCCCACTGCGGGTGGCAGAACAGACCTGTATCCAGTAGACTTCTCAGAATGACTAGAGATCTTCTCATAGTCCAAAACAGTTAACAGGCACAGCAGAATCCCGATATGGGCCATTTTCCCAGACCAGCACACAGTATCCGCGATGTTCCTGGAGCAAAATTAGCACAGCAGCAAAGGACAGACGAAAGCAGCAGCGTGGAAGCGCTCCGGTCCCTCCGTGGTATCCCCGGGGTGAAAGCAGGCCTCTGCAACAGCAGAACCAGGACAGGTGGAAAGCAGGCCCCAGCAGTGGTAAAATCCTCCTCCGCACAGCAGCACACGCCCGGTGGAAGCAGGCCAAGCCCGAAGCGTGGATCCACTCCGTCTCTCCGCGACGACTCCTGGTCTACAAGATCCACTACACCTCTATGGTACCCATGTACATGTCAAAATTCTTCCCAAAGGTCAAGGAATACCATGATCATAACACCAGAGGGAGCTCCACAAATCATGTGAAACCCAGATTTGGCACAAAAAAGGGGGAATACACGTTTCGCAATTATGCCACATCAAGGTGGAACGCTCTTCCCACAACTGTAAAGGAAAGTAAAACTATACTTACCTTCAAAACCTCTCTTAAAGAGCACCTTCGGGGGAGAGCATTGCAAAACTGGCCCCGGTAATGGTACAAATCTCAACCTGTCGTTCAATGGACAGCTTCCCCCCCCCCCCCCATCTATGTATATACTCGCATTTTAGACTCTGTTACTAACTGTATATCTGTAGACTTGGTATGTCTTAAATGTCCGGTTAGGATGTATTAGAACGAAATCTAAAATGAAAATTGTAAACAAGCAATCTGTATGTAAAAAACCACCTGTATGTAAATTGTAAATAAGCCATCTGTATGTCAAATATGTCTTATATGTCTTAAATGACATGATGAATTGGAAATGGGAGACCCTGATGTAAACAAGACGAAAGTCTTTCTCTGGTCTGCATCCCCTTAACAATTGTATGTTTTGAGCTGTGCTGTACTGTACTGTACCCAATATACAAGCTGTTAATAAACTTTTCAATCAATTAATCAATCACTCCGGGGTAAAAACCTCTCCAGTACAGCCGTATTCTACAGGTGGGAGCAGGCCTCCGTAGATCGCAGATCGCAGGCAGCAACAGGTGGAGCCGCTCCGTCTCTTTGCGACGAGCGAATATATCATTGTTATATTCAGGGGTGCACATAACTGGTACGCATGCGCGGCAACAATCTGAAATGCGTACCGTCACTTGTGTCACAAAGCGCATTTGCGTACCGACGTACTTGTGAAGCTTTTCCAGAAGGCGGTTAGATCACCGGACGACAGAGTCGGTCTCCGTGTGCACAGACAGGGCTGCTGTTAACGTCGGTCTGTACAACGGAATTGTGCCAAAACTACGGCAACCGGCTGCGGAGTGAGACTCCCCCCCCCCCTTCACTGGAGAACTGCGCTAAAACAGCTGATCACCCCCGTTGACGTTCGCGATACAGAGGGCTTCATCATCATCATTGTAAGTCGCTTTCGATAAAAGCGTCAGCTAAATCCAATGTAATGTAATCATATAACTTTGAGTGCAGCCAGAAGTTGGAGTACCAAACACTGACTCCAGGTACTCATCTGATACCTCACTGAGAAAGTTATGTGCACCCCTGGTTATATTGTCAAACCTCGTCTCGACTCTCCGGTTTATGTTATAGCCCCAGAGCCGGTCCGTAACAAAGAGGTTTCTCTGAGGTAAATATATGGCTCTTAATATTAACCAGCTAATTGGCAACTTTGTCTGTCAGCTGTTTGATGTTGGGAAAGTGGGTTTATCAGTCATTGTTGCCTACAAGAATAACGGTTATTGAGAGCAGTAAAAGATGTCAAATAAAACCGAAACAATGAGCTGAAAGACGTTAAAATGCCCAAAAGCAGATGGGGAACTACAGAGTTGTGTGATAATAATCTCCAACAAGGAAGTAACTTTAAAATGTCTGTCGGGATAAGAGGAAAACTATTTTTTTGTGAATCTGTCCGTTTCAGGGAACTCTATTTCTCTCTATGTAACACCCTCTGTTCCTTCTGAATTGTATTAAATGAATCAAGACATTCAACTGGATTTCACAGTCGAGAAACATCGCTCTTTTCCCTTGCGTGCCAACTGTTTAATTTTATTTTGGTAATCATGAGAGATTATTTCAACCCTTTGGCACATGGCATTGAGAATATTAGGAATGATTGTGTCAATAGCTGGTTCCTCTCCAAGTCTTTTATGAGAAACTGAATTAGACCGGCTGAACGGGAAATGATGTTCTTACACTTGCTTTAGGCCACAACATCTTGTGATAATGAATATATCATGCAATCAATTGGGAACACATTGCAAGTTAATTAAGCACAACGTCGTTTCTGTTCATTTTCTCACACAGAAATGCTTATGAGCTTTCCTATGATTTTCCGCGGTGCTTTTCCGTAGAGTTTAGATGACAACAAATGAAGATATCCTCTTTAGACAAGATCTAGTAAGCATGATCATAGATGTTCGTGCATTAACTCAAGTGCATTAATGATGTGGGATATTTTTCTACTATAGTTGCGGTACAGTTGTAACTTGGATCAAATGCTAAAACGTCAGAATGGCCCCTATTGGTTTGCTAATTAAGTCATTTTCAACCGAGCCAATCAAAGGACTTCCAAAAATACTGGTGAGGCCAGTTTTTCTTTGTCAGGTAACAAATTAAACCAATATCTTTACCTTTAACCTAACTGGGTAGGTAAATGTTTGAGCATCCTAAATACACATCTTACTCATAATAAGCAATTATTTGATGTTGTTTTTTCTTGCCACCTTACACATTTTCACTGTGTTTTTTATTATAAAGATGTTCCTCAGAGGTAAATATCCATCCATCTTCTCCCGCTTATCGAGGTAGCAGTTCCAGCAGAGAGCCCCAAACGTTCCTTTCCCCTCATCAACCAGCTCTGACTGGGGGATCCCAAGGCGCTCCCAGGCAAGAGAAGAGATATCCCTCCACCTGGTCCTAGGTCTACCCCTTGGTCTCTTCCCAGCTGGACGTGCCTGGAACACCTCCCTAGGGAGGCGCCCAGGTGGCATCCTAACTAGGTGCCCGAACCACCTCAACTGGCTCCTTTCGACGCGAAGGAGGAGCGGCTCAACTCCGAGTCCCTCCCTGATGACCGAACTTCTCACCTTATCCCCAAGGGAGACGCCAGCCACCCTGCGGAGAAAACCCATCTCGGCCGCTTGTATCCGCGGTAAATATATGGCTCTTAATGGTTATCAGCTAGTTGGCAACTTTGTCTGTCAGCTGTTTGATGTTGGACAAGTGGGTTTATCAGTCATGTTTCTACAAGAATAAAGGTTATTGAGTACAAGAGGCGACATAAAACCGAAACAATGAGCTGAAAGACGCTAAAATGCCCAAAAGCAGATGGCGAACTACAGAGTTGTGTGATAAGTATTTCCAACAAGGAGGTAACTTTAAAATGTCTGCTGGGATAACAGGAAAACTACTTAGTTGTGAATCTTGCTGGAAGAGTTTAGCAGAGACAAACCCATGACATTTTGAAGCCGATCATCACACAAATAGTTTTTACTTTTAGTAACATGGCGAGATGGCCTTGGCTTTCACTGACACCGTTTACATTATTTGTTTGCTGGTATAAAAACATCATATTAATTAGTGCAGCCCAGTTAAGATAAGATAAGATAAGAAGTACTTTATTGATCCCAATTAGGGAAATGTTTGCGTTGCAGCAGCATAAAAACACAAGGCATTGTACAATAAAACTGTAAAGACTAGAAATAAACAAACGTTCCAAAATGTAAATATCTTAGCATTAAAATAAAAGTAGAACATAAGCATGTTGTTACAGTACAGTAACACAATATAAAGCAGGATATTATATATACATAAGATTATATTGAATTATATATATCTTGCTTGTGTTGTCAAAGTTGTGATATGTTCAGAAAACCACGCGTGAACACAGCCTTTTGTGTAAACATGTGAGCATCAGTAAAGTATTGAGTTTAGATCCCACACGTCTTCTCAGTCCAACACATCACTGTGGATTATTGATTCAAACATATCTGTTGTAACTCTGACAACTGCTGGAAGGCCTTCTGTGTAAACATGTGTTTGTGTCAGAGCTTTTCTTCCGTACAAGAGGACTCTAATGATGCTTTGTGAAAGGTGGGTGGGATATCATGACTTATATAAATACATTTATCTGGACTTTGGATATCAGGGGCATCACACATTGTGGTTTTTGTATCTCTTAAATTAGTGTGTGTCACTAATCTCAAACACTAGAGATAAGAATTTAACTTAACGTGTTTTTTGGGGGCTTTTCCCTCTCCTGTAGTGTGTTTTTAGTGCATGTAAATGGTCTGCAAAGGCTAAAATCCCATAATAAAATCACTATGTAACACTCACGCTTCAATTGGCTAGCGCTCCAACACATTGTACGTAATAGGCTAAGGGGCGGGACATCTCTAAGCGGTCGACCAATCACAACAGAGCCGGCCAGCTAACCAATCAGAGCAGACTGGGCTCTGGTTTCAGACAGAGGGTGAAAAGAGGTGCCGCAGCACAGACAGTATGAGAACAATAAAGAGCTTTTTGAACATTAAAGCATGGAGACATGTAGAGACACTACATACTGATATACACCTGAACATCAGCAGGAGAGGACTCTTTAAAGTAGAGACACTACATACTGATATACACCTGAACATCAGCAGGAGAGGACTCTTAAAGTAGAGACACTACATACTGATATACACCTGAACATCAGCAGGAGAGGACTCTTTAAAGTAGAGACACTACATACTGATATACACCTGAACATCAGCAGGAGAGGACTCTTTAAAAGTAGAGACACTACATACTGATATACACTGAAACATCAGCAGGAGAGGACTCTTTAAAGTAGAGACACTACATACTGATATACACCTGAAACATCAGCAGGAGAGGACTCTTTAAAGTAGAGACACTACATACTGATATACACCTGAACATCAGCAGGAAGAGGACTCTTTAAAGTAGAGACACTACATACTGATATACACCTGAACATCAGCAGGAGAGGACTCTTTAAAGTAGAGACACTACATACTGATATACACCTGAAACATCAGCAGGAGAGGACTCTTTAAAAGTAGAGACACTACATACTGATATACACCTGAACATCAGCAGGAGATGACTCTTTAAAGTAGAGACACTACATACTGATATACACCTGAACATCAACAGGAGAGGACTCTTTAAAGTAGAGACACTACATACTGATTATACACCTGAACATCAGCAGGAGAGGACTCTTTAAGTAAGACACTAATGTTAACGACTCTTTAAAAGTAAGAGACACTACATTACTGATATACACCTGAACATCAGCAGGAGAGGACTCTTTAAAGCTAGAGACACTACATACTGATATAACACCTGAACATCAGCAGGAGAGGACTCTTTAAAGTAGAGACACTACATACTGATATACACCTGAACATCAGCAGGAGAGGACTCTTTAAAGTAGAGACACTACATACTGATATACACCTGACATCAGCAGGAGAGGACTCTTTAAAGTAGAGACACTACATACTGATATACACCTGAACATCAGCAGGAGAGGACTCTTAAAGTAGAGACACTACATTCTGATATACACCTGAACATCAGCAGGAGAGGACTCTTTAAAGTAGAGACACTACATACTGATATACACCTGAACATCAAGCAGGAGAGGACTCTTTAAAGTAGAGACACTACATACTGATATACACCTGAACATCAGCAGGAGAGGACTCTTTAAAGTAGAGACACTACATTCTGATATACACCTGAACATCAGCAGGAGAGGACTCTTTAAAGTAGAGGACACTACATCTGAATATACACCTGAACATCAGCAGGAGAGGACTCTTTAAGTAGAGGACCTACATACTGATATACACCTGAACATCACAGGAGAGGACTCTTTAAAGTAGAGACACTACATACTGATATACACCTGATCATCAGCAGGAGAGGACTCTTTAAAAGTAGAGCACTACATCGGATATACCCTGAACATCAGCAGGAGATGACTCTTTAAAGTAGAGCCACTACATACTGATATACACCTGAACACTAACAGGAGAGGACTCTTTAAAGTAGAGGACAACTACCATACTGATTACACCTGAACTATCAGCAGGAGAGGACTCTTTAAAGTTAGAGACAACTAACAGACTGGATATACACTGAACATCAGCAGGAGAGGACTCTTTAAAGTAGAGACAAACTACATACTGATATGACACCTGAACATCAGGCAGGAGAGGACTCTTTCAAAAGAGTAGAGACCTAACATACTGATATACACCGTACAATCAAGCAGGAGAGGCATTCTTTAAAGTAGAGACACAAAATAACTGATATACCACCTGGAACATCAGCAGGAGAGGACTCTTTAAAGTAGAGACACTACAGACTGATATACACCTGAACATCAGCAGGAGAGGACTCTTTAAAGTAGAGACTACATACTGATATACACCTGAACATCAGCAGGAGAGGACTCTTTAAAGTTGGAGACACTACATACTGATATACCCTGAAACATCCAGCAGGAGAGGACTCTTTAAAGTAGAGACACTACATACTGATATACACCTGAACATCAGCAGGAGAGGACTCTTTAAAGTAGAGACACTACATACTGATATACACCTGAACATCAGCAGGAGAGGACTCTTTAAAGTAGAGACACTACATACTGATATACACCTGAACATCAGCAGGAGAGGACTCTTTAAAGTAGAGACACTACATACTGATATACACCTGAACATCAGCAGGAGAGGACTCTTTAAAGTAGAGACACTACATACTGATATACACCTGAACATCAGCAGGAGAGGACTCTTTAAAGTAGAGACACTACATACTGATATACACCTGAACATCAGCAGGAGAGGACTCTTTAAAGTAGAGACACTACATACTGATATACACCTGAACATCAGCAGGAGAGGACTCTTTAAAGTAGAGACACTACATACTGATATACACCTGAACATCAGCAGGAGAGGACTCTTTAAAGTAGAGACACTACATACTGATATACACCTGAACATCAGCAGGAGAGGACTCT